>NW_025335438.1:451035-535073 GCF_004798865.1 Varanus komodoensis
CAAAAATGTCTACAGAAGTACAAGTTGTCCACCCCTTTCTATCAATCCATAGAACTGAAATGGATGAATGGAGGCCCCGATGATCAGAAAATACTTGATACTGACTCACACTGTAAAATACATCAGGATTGGAGTTTCCATGCCATGACAATTCATCACGGGTAACTAATCGTGATGGGTTGTTATGTTAATGCATGGCTTGGTGGGTTCTGTCTTCTGAACTTGGGAGACTGATTCTATCTTGCATTTCAGGGACTGGCTATAGTGCCCATCCATCGTAAGTTGCAGAAACTAGCAAAAACCCAGTGATGAATCAGTCATTTGGGAAGCCATCATCGGTGTGCTCTTCCATTGGGGCTATTGTTGTTGTTCTAATTATTTCTTTTCAAATAAGTACAATAGAAGCTATTGATTATTATTGTTGCTGTTAACTCAGCTGGAAAGTGCGCAACTGTGCATTTTTTTAATTAATGTTTTTGGCAGTGTTTTGCCAAGTGTACACGTATGGCTGTCCGGGATGTCAGCTTTCAGAGGGAAGTGGACTAAGTCCTGGATTGGCAAAGCAAGGCTGCATATAGGCTGATTTACACATAGTTGAATTGCCTAGCTGACCTTTGAAAAGTAAAGAGGAAAAGCAGTGAAAGTGAGTGCACCAAAAGGAGACGGAAGCAATATTACTCCCTTATGCAGCAATGCAATTCTCTGTTCTCAGTGACCTCTACCATTTCAGCACTTTCCTGGGTTTTCAGTGACCACAGAAAGGGGAGATACTATCCTCCTGTTCTTCAGAGCACTTACTGCTGCAGTTATTGCAGGCCAGTGATGGTTAAAAACAAAACAGGGAGGCAGCTGCATTGGACTGAGTGAATGGTGCCCAACTGGGGAAGCAGTCACTGGTCCCTTTGACATCTGAAACTTACAAGGCTGTTGACAAGGCAAGACAATGCCAAGTGTGCATCAGACCAGTGAAACACAACCATAAGAATCAATAGACACACTTGTGCAGTTTTCAGCGGCAACTTTTTAAAATGCAGCCCCAATTGTGCTTTTTTGAAACTCCCAAAAATACATTCACGCATCCCACAAAAAAAAAAAAAAAAAAAGGAAATGTAAAGGTAAGGTAGCAGGTATTGGAGTGGGAAGCTGGAGCCAGGACAGGATTTGCTGCAAAAGATACTGGGATACCAGCTGCAGGCCCAAGAGGGAAGGCGGGAGAGAACGAGCCTTAGGAGCCTGATTGGCTTTCAGGCATTCTGTGGATTGTTCCATGAACAACCCACCCTGCGTAGGTCATTCACAGGGCAGCTTGGCATCCCATGCAAGTGCCTTCCATGCCTGATCAGGGTGGAAACCAATGGCCACTATACAATGCAGTGCCCAAGTTGTTTTACATGTATTAACACAGAAATTTACAATAGCTATAACAGGTGGGTCAGACTAATTATCATGATAACATAGGAAACTGTCTCATATCAGGTCCATCTTTTACAAAGGCCAAAGCCTAGTGGTTCATATGTAGAAGTTCTAACATTTGATCCCCAGCATCTCTAAACAGTGCAGAAAACTGTCCAGCAATCCCCGGAGAGCTGCTGCCGGTCTGTGTCAGCAGGATTGTGTTAGACTAGGACTTTTGGTTTCACAATGTATAAGGCATTTCCAGTGTTCTTGCTGTTTTGGCTACTCTGACTGCAAGCAATTCTCCAGTTTTTCAGGTCTCACCCCTACATTATGGATTGCTTGGCAAGGCTAAGAGATAGTTTGTAGCACAGGTAAAATGCTAAACCAAGAATTTCTCTAGCTCACCTGATTGTCCACTTGTATTATTCTGTACCATGATTAATGTACAGAATAATAATGATTAATTACATTTTCAGATCTTTCGACTGGAAATAGCATTGGAAATAGTACTGGATTCATAGCATCTTGTTAACTAGTTCCATGCACCCAAAAGAGCTGTTTATCATGCGTTTTCAAATAGCATTTAGGTATTACAACTAAATCCTGCCTTTCCTCTAAGGCAGTGGTGGGGAATATATGACCCTGCAGATGTTGTTGGACTGAAACTTCCATAATTTCTTGCCCGGATGGCCAAAGTTTGTCTGTTGCATTTGGAGAGGGGAGATCAGTCAGCAGGTTGGAGAAGGATGCTTTAAGATGCTTAAGTTAGCGTACAAGGCTTTCCCACTTGGGCTTTTTCCTCACATCAATCCTGTGGTGTAAATTAGGCTGAAAGATGTTGACTGGCCCAACGTATCTGTGTGGGGATTTGAATCTGCTCTGAGCTTGATGCTGCAAGGCAAATAGCTTTTGAAACTTTCAGCAGTAGCTTGTCATGTTAGTATGAATGCTTAGTGTTCAAAGAAAGCCATTCAGAAAGGCCTGTGAAGTACCTCTTTGGGTCCTGCCATAGTATTTAATATTCGGATTTTATCCTAGGAATTTATTTATTCAGGATAATTTATCTCAATCCTCAGAACCCTTAAAAAGTAAACACATTTCTTGTTTTTCCTCCAGACATGTAAAACCAACAATTAAATCTAGAGATTTCCCCTTTTGCAAGAGGAAGGGGGTAAGGCTGCAATCCTGTGCCCACTGGCCTGGAGATAAGCTTCACTGAACAAAGTGGGCCTGACTTTTGAGTGAAATATGCAGAGGATCATGCTGTCTCTCTCTATGCCACATGAAAAGTCTATGCAGTACTCTGTGCAGTATGAAGAATTTTGGTTCTAGACCGGGCAAAGTCATTAGAACAAAATCTGCATTAAAATATTACTTGAGATCTTGCTTGTATGATGAATTCTGGTGATTCTGGAGTTTTCTTCTCTATTTTAATAACAGGCAATAGACAGACCAAGATGAGCTGCCTTCAGAATATGCATTGGGCTTTTTTGGAGTGTAAAAAGAAAAATTGTCAGATTGGTAATGAAAATGCAATTGGCATAGGCTGAGAATTCTTACTAACACAACTTTCTTCTCACAAGGTTCTTGAACAAAGCAATGAATCTCTATGCTGCTGCAGAAGTCATCCCGATGAACTATGTGTTCTTCACTATTAGTGCTATTCTGACAGGTTAGCGCACACTTTAAAGCTTTCTCTCCTCACCCCAAACTTTAATTGGGAAAACAGGTGATGTGATGCCTTCCTCTTGTGATTTTTATAGAGCTGTCACTCTCTCTGTAAAAGCTGGCTCTTGAATTTCCACTTTTTGTCATGGTATAGCTTAGCCTTCCCCAACCTGGGGCCCTCCAGATGAGTTAGACTACAATTCTCATCATTCCTAGCTTCAACAAAGGCTGATCTGTGTTCTTGTCTTAGCAATAGGAAGTGAGCCGAGCTTTGCCAATAGGAGCATGCTTGGTTCTCACTGTCTCTCATTGACTTGGGTGAGAGAAAGTCAATGGCTGATCATTAACCAAAACATTAAACCACGTATGCAAAAGGAACCTCTTCCTGTTTTGTAGGAAATTGGGGATGGAGGGAATACATAGCACAGGGAGCACATTTAGGCCCCAAGTGACTGGACTCCAGTCCAAACAGAACATTGGGAATCACGGGGGCAAAATCTTATGCCACCTCCTCCTCAGCTTCTAACGCTAGAGTGGCCTGACCTCAACAGAGGCCCTTAGAGGGGTATATCTGCATGCAGAATGCAGAGATTAGGAGTCTCCAGAATATATGGGACTGCTCTCAACTGCTTGTCAGTCTGATGAACATTTTCCTAGTATAATGTATGAAGGACATGATGAAGACAACATTAAGCACATTTTAGATCCTATTGACTGCACTGGGAGAGAATTGACAGAGCAATCCTTTGGTCCCAGGGAGAGCATCGCAGGGACCAGAGGATATGTCTGTGTCCCACTCCCCAGCCTGTAGTCAATTCTGCAACCTCAGGAAGGAGAAGCCAACATCAGACTGACCTGCCATCCCTGCCCTGCCATCCCTGCCCATGCACAGCCACCAGGGAAAGAACTGCAGTGATCTCAGGAGACCTTGGAGAGTTCCAGAAGGGGAGACGATGGTGGAGAAAGAGGACAAAGGAGAGGCCAGGATCTTACAGCTTCTGCATCACAGTCCTCATCCACAAAGGAAGCCAGCTAGACTGGCTCAGTAGCTTCAGTTTTCTTTTTTTTAAAGAGAAACAGGAGACAACATTATTCTTCCTGCCCTGCCATCAAGGCATATGCTGAAAAGAGGGCTCTGATTTCTGACTCTCTTATTGAAATTAATGGGACTTTAAAGCACTTTAGTGCTTCTGGAACATGCCCAAGATTTGGACATGTATTTTGAATATGACCATTGATTCATAGGGGAGCAAAACTCAATGTCATCACAGTGTCATTTTCTCAGGGTTGACGGTCCCCATTGCTCCTGTTGTATGGCTTTATAAGAGGTACCTGCAGTGACATTCAGTGAATGTTTTTTCAATGTGTGTGCTGGTTTCTCATTCTCTTACCTGCTAAAGTCATTTCAGCAAAGGGGCAAGCCCCCAAGATAACAACCAGCTGTGTTCTATAGCAGCCAGAGAGTGTATTCTGTTTCGGCAGGCTGGACGTGCTCAGCTAAGGCAAAGGAATTAGAACGAATCCAAAGCCATTTTAAGCTATTAACATTTTATCTTGGGTGAGAACTTTTGAACTGGATATGATTGAAAGGAGACTCCAATTCCCTACAATTGCACACTGTGGTAAGAGCAAGCAAGCACAGTGGGACCAATAGGCTGCATTTGCAGCGAGCCAAAAAGTTATTGTTACTATAACTTTTATGACCCCTTTAACACACACAGGGGGCTGCTCTGTCATTGGTTTTCAGGAGATGTGCATACAGAAATTCCATTAGTTTATGTCAATTACTTATGCGGAGCTCACCAAAGCTTAAAAATATGGATTGGTTCAGCAGCTGGGTTAAAATAGGTCTGTGCTGTACAATCCAGAGGAAAGATTGACCCAAAAACAGCTGTAATGATGTAACCAAATGGAGAATTTGATTCTGTTAGCTTCTAGGCCAACTCCTAAATATCCTTACTCATACTGAATTTGACCTGCATAAAGGCCCATTAAAAACAATAATGAAAGGTCTTAACCATTAGCTTTATCTGTCAGGGTTGTCAATTTGAACCAGTTCTCATTATAATTAATTACTAGGCATTCAGAATGCTCCTCTGCAAATCGGTTATCATTAGGAAATGTTCCCAGTCCAGTGGCATACATACCTGCCAGCAGAAATTGGCAGATGTGCCATTTAGTGCAATGGCATAACAAACCATAAGCAGTAGAAAGAGGCATATATTAACTTGGTGTATCCACAGTGGTTCATCTGGCCTTGGCACTCTGTGATGGAGGTTATGCTGCACTGCTCACCTGATGCTTAACACTGAGTATCTTTACGATTGGCAAATCAGCATGAAACTTGGTGTGGCAATCAATCCTTTTGGTTTTCATCAGTTTTGGCTGCAATCCTATGCATCTTTAGAAAGAAAAAAGCCCCACAATTCCCAGAATCCCCCAGGCAGCATATCCATACAGGCATAGGGTTAGGCTGTTAACTAGCAAGACAACCATCTAAAGTTTTAATTGCAGATCAAGATCTATCCGCAATTCATCAGGTCTTGGGTAATATGGCTGGATCAAGAGGTGGTGGTGGAGTGTAAACATCTTGCACACATGCACAGTTGTCTTGATTTGGATTGGCCCGTGCACACTTAATTGTGAGTCAAACAGAAATAGAAACTATATTGCTATATATTTAACAAATCTTTCAGTTTGCCTATGAGTGTTGTCAGAATTAGGTTGGCTCTACATATGGCAAAATGGAAAAAACCACATTGTAGCATTCTTCTCATGTACTGGAGATTTTCAGATGGCTGTTCTCGTCATAGGACGTCCTACCCAGACAAAGCCATTTTGCAGCTTAGAGAGCCCACTGGACTAGCATTTGATGTGACAGAAGAGACAGCATCTGGGAAAGGGCAATTAGCAGCCCCTCAGTGTGTGTATGGAAGTACCATAGCTGCTCAGAAGGGCTTTTTTTGGATCCAAGCCTACTGCTTTTTACATGATTGAGAGCATATTTGCTATTTCCCTTTGTTGGCTAAGGAGAGAATAGGTTTGTTTCCTATCAAGTCTAAGTGCCATTCGAGAAGTGCTCTTTTGGCTTTTTGTTTCAATCCAGGGGCCATATTTTATCAGGAATTCCAAGGTGCAGTTCTGCTGAGCGGTTTCATGTTTCTATTTGGGTAAGTTTATCCTTTGAAATACTTCCCTCAACTCGGTGTGAAGGTGGCCTTTGCCAGCCTGGTCACCCCCAGATGTGTTGGACTACAACAGCCATGATATTTAACCAGCATAGCTGGTGGCAGTGGGGGTCACAGTGGAGCACGTGCTGTGGAGGGCGAGGCTGAGGCGAGCAGAACGGTTCTTTGTTCACTGCATCTCTATACCAGCCCACAGCCCCAGTGCAATCAGAACACTTCGTCCTTCTGATGAAGTGCCCGTAGTCCACCAACACTTATGCTGGGATAAATTTATGGCTTTTAAGGTGAGGTGAGATACGCTGGGACTCTGAAAAAGCTGGAGACTTTGAGACACCGAGGAATCCCACGAGTGCTTGGGAGGATGTGGGGCTGCACCCTGTGTTTCCCCTGTGTGTTCTCTTTGCTCGAAAAGTCTGTTTGCAAGGCAAATGATGGTGCTGCATGATCTCATAACTTTGATAACTCTTCTTGCAGGTGCTTTCTGTCTTTTGTTGGGGTGTTTATAATCACCCAGAACAGAGGCAATGAACCTCTGACGAGTTTTTATATTGACTATGGACACATTCCTGGTAAGTCTGACCCTGGAAATGTTTTGCCTCTTATCCATATTCACACAGCTGAAAAATGTCCATTAGTGGAATGGCTTAAGAGGAAAACCACATCAGAGAACTGTTCCAATCATTTTTAATAAAAATTGCTTTTCACTTGTTTTCTTTTGCTATTTCCATTTGATTTTTTGAAAAGAAAATCTTGAATTATTTCCATCCTATTGCCACAGTCTATCATAGCAAAACAAAGTGAAGCCTGTGGTGAGAAACCTTTTAAGAGGAAAATAATTAAACTTGTTAGATTTAATTTATCAGCATTGCTCCAAGCATTTTTTATTGTTGTTATTTTAATCCCACAGGGAAGAAGATGAAGAGCAAAATACAGCCAGATTCAAACAGCTTATCCTATGGCTCTTTATGTAATGAATGTGACTCTGTGAAGACTCACAGCTAAGAGAAAAAAAGCATCTTAAATTCCAGTTAACAAGAAAAACCTTCTATTTATTGGCTTTGTATTCAACACCACCCTTTTATCACACATGTTCATTATGTGTCAAGTTATTTTATCCTGACAGCTCTTATAGTTATTTAATCCTCTTTGAGGATCCCCTGACTATCACAAATGCAATGCAACTGAAGCCAACTATTGTGTCTGAAAAAAGCAAGCAGTCATTAAATGGTTCTGGGAGTTTTCCTTACACAATGGTCTTTTTTGCAATCTTGAACTTCTCCAGTGCCAAGTGGTTCATGTGCCACAATATGGAACTAGCTCACACATTGCTTGACTTATGCAAATAGCCTCATTGACTGCTATTACAATAGAATAATGCAAGGAGGACAAATCACAACTGTGTCTGATCCCACCTCTGCCAGACCGCACCCTTGTACCTTGTGCACATTAGTCATGCTATTTGTAGGCCCACTGAAATTGGCAGGACAAGATAGTTGTAACTAATTTAAGCTGGTGTGGTGCAGTGGTTAAGAGCGTGGGACTGGGACTCAGACGATCCAGGTTCGAGTCCCCGCTCGGCCATGGAGCCAACTGGGTGACTTTGGGCCAGTCACAGACTCTCAGCCCAACCTACCTCACATGGTTGCTGATGTGGGGATAAGATGGAGGAGGAGAATGATGTGAGCTGCCTTGAGTCCTTTGTAGGAAAAAGGCAGGATATAAATTCGAAATCGAAAAAAGTCTCACCTGGAATTTAGTGACTCTACTCTAAGCCTAAGTCTGGACTTAGCCCCATGTTAAATAATCTGGAATAATTACCTCTGCTTCACCCATGCAATGCTATATGCCTCTCAGAAAATGTGAGAAAAATATAATTACACACACGATGGTGGTCTGAACGGACCAGAGTTTGTGAAACTGCTAGCACAGGCACCATCTTGAGTGCTGCTATACAGCTCTAGCTGTTTGTTGCCTTCTGTTTACTGTGTCTGGAGAGCAAAGAAGAAATAATCTCTCTTCTCTGCTCAATGGAAGGAGATGTTTCCTCTTCCATGTACATCTGTACATAAGGATTCACCATTGATCATGAAGAACAGTGCAGCTGAACACTTTCTCACACTCACAAATACACATGAAAGATAAAGCTATCAGAAACAGCAATCATGATGGCTCTATATAAGTTGCTAAGGGACATGAGTGGAAAGATGGTGTTGTGCTCATGTGCTTCTTGTGGACTCACGACAGGTATCTGGTTGGCCATTATGAGAACGGGAAGCTGGACTAGCTAGTCATTTCATCTGATCTGGTATAGTTCTTTTTGTGTTCTTGTGTTCATTCTTTCTGCTGCTCTCACGTATACACACCCCCCTCTCCAGTGGATGATCAAGGATGACTGACCTGTCTGATGGTGCACAGCCAGTGTGTAAGTAACCAGACATGCAGCATTGCTGAGTGCTGGTTGTAGACATTCCTCTACTCCATATAAATGAGATTCAAATCATGACTTTGCATACAAGAGGCCTTAAAGGGTCCCTACAGGAAAGATGATGGGGTAACATCCTCTGTGCTTGCTGTCCATCACACATAAATGTTCTGCATCTGTGCAACGTCTTGCTTCCGGAAACTTCTATAGCTGAGGACCTTCTGGTAGGAAACTGGTAGGAAACTTTCCCCATCATCATAGCACATATCTTCCTGGAGAGTTTCTACCCTTTTCCTCAGTTCCTTTTCAACAGTCACTGTGGCAACCTCATTGGAGCTCCTCTTCATCTACCAGATGCATTTTTAAAGAACTGAACTTTTCGCCTTTACTTTAAATTTTCTTTCTTGTTTTTGTTTGTTTTTCATCTAACTGTTCAGGGGACTGTTCAGGCCCATTTTTCAGGCAGATGGTCCTTAAGTTTCCTTTCCATAAATGTGTGAAATTGACTTCATCTTTTAGGGTGGCATTGACAGGGCTCTAACCACAGGCCACACTGACCCCCCCCCCCCCCCCCCCCCCCCCCCCCCCGCCCCGCAAGTGGTTGCTGATGTTTTCCATATCAAAATAGCAGGCATCATTTTCCAATGTCTTTACATCAAGAAGTATTCTAAGGATCTTTCCTGCCACTTCTACCTTGGATCCGACAACGGCAACAGTTGTACAAACAGCATCATGTAGCTGCCTGGATTCTCCCCCACCTTCACCCAACCTTATGATAGGGTGAAATACTGTCGAGTCTGTTTAAGTCATGTAATGTCTTTTCCCCATAGAACTCATCTGTGCTTCAGATGCTAACTTCCAAAATGTTTGTGGTGCATTTATTGTCTGCAGATTCCGTATAGCACGTGTGTTTCTCATCCATGATGTTAGCTTGTTATATTAGAGAGACTGAGTTTAAAGCATATTTCTGGACATGCTGAGGAGCACAAAGAAATGCGTTCCTCCTCATGCCAGGCTTTTTGTTCCAATAATGGGTCCGATGCCTAAATGCTTATCATTAGAAGTAGTACCAGAAGCCATGCTGTTGCTCTGGGTGGACAAGCACTTTAGCAGCAGCTGCTAGCAGATTCATTGAGGGCCACAGATACTTGTTCTAGGAATGATGTTCTGCAACTACTGAGAGACTGGCAAGTGACTAATGGATCCAACTCTTTCCTAGTGGGACTTAGCAGAATTTATGCATTGACTTGCTCACTGAAGGAAGACTGCATGCCACTTCACAAAGGCCTGGTTCACACAACCACAAGGTGATCCACAAGCTAGGATGGCTTATTAACCACCCTGCCTGCACATCCCAGTCACATGTGATTACCCTGGCCTGACACAACTTCTCATTCTATTCAACCACCAGTGTTGGCTTGCTGGGGTGGTTGGCAGTCCACCCAGGACCTGTTGCCTGCTGTAGGGTTGTGGGGTGATTTGTTCAACTGTTCAATAAGCCACACTTGGCATGTTTGAACAAGAGAAGATGCTACGGTGCAGCTGAAGATGGTGCATGGACTGGCCGCTTGTTGCCTTCTGGCACCTTAATGGGCTGCGGTGGTCATGCAAACCATGTCACAGAGTGTTAAAACCATACTGGTTACATTCCTGGATAAGCCAACTTTTCCTTCATTTTCTGTGGTTTCCTCATCTGGAAACAACCGGCATCTTTTAGCACCCTTATGTTTTGATGTTCAAATGATGTTTGCTCCTCCTGCAAGTATAACTGTAATTATGGCTCTCGCTCTCAGAGTCTGATAATTTCCACCCATCAGTTGTGTGAATGCTGAAGCTTGGATCTCATTCTGCTCCACGGGGGCAGCTCCAAATAGCACTGCTCCAACCTCAGCTCACCGTCTTGTTCTGCTGGATTGCAACAGAGTTGTCAAACAACTGTGGTGGGGCAGGGGTGGGAATGGTTTGCGGTGCTACCATGCCTTTAACTGTAGCTTCATCTAGGAAAATAAATAGGTGGAGGTTTTTATGGCATGGAGATACATATTAACACCTGCTAATAGGCACATGTCAAGCTGCTGTTAAAAGGAACAAAAGCAGTGACTTGCAGCGGGATTGCCAAACACAGACACAATTTGGCATACCCAGTGCAACTGCCCTTCCACTCACCTTTTTCTTGGCTGATCGTCTCCCATGAAGGAAGGAGATGCAGAATGGCAAAAAATAAAAAGCTCTTGGCTGTGCCAACATCTGTTCCAGGAGCCTGTTGTCATTTACAGCAGCATAAAAAGCCCCCTTCTCCATCGAGGCACTGTGCTCGTCCAGAGATAACTGAAAGCAAATCTACATTGGTCCGGTTGAATATTAAGCATCTACATACCTAAATTTGAGGTGTTTGCATTTCAGATACATAGTTTATTGAGTGTATCTTATGCACATTGTGTCTTTCATTGATAGAAACTGTTTTAGATGACAGTATTTTTAGATAGGTAGATCATTATAGAGGAAAGCTGAAGCTGGAATGCAGGAATAACTCCCCTGCAACCTTATTGAATCCGCTGTGGAGACTTGAAGCCATCGCTCAGCACATTGCCTCTCATACAGCAGGAGTTCAGCTGTGCATATATATTTCTAGATCCCAGGACTGTACTGCAGTCCAACTAACATGCAAGAAACGTGTGTGTATGCTGCCACCCAATGAACTGTTTGAATATGGGTTCCGGAGGGCCTGCCTCCGTGGAAGAGTTTCAGATGATCAAACAGCAGCTGGTTCCCATCCTGGAAGATGTTCTACCTCTTGGGCAAGAGCTTTGCATAAGAACATATTGGTGCCAATGTTCCTGGCTCATGAAAATGCCACCCTAGATTAGAGAAGTTTTCAAGAGGCAAACTCCCTGCTTTGCATAAACAGCAGAATGGGAGCCTTCAGTATAGACATTTTTAAAATCTCCACTATGCTTAGGAAGGGCAGGTATATGGAAGGAAGATTCCACACCTGTGTCCCTTACTGGATGAAGACTGTCATTCCGAAAGGCCTTTGGACAAATAGTTCTTGGAACTGATCGGGCTGCACTCAAACAGCCTCAGCTGAGGAGCAAAAATAGCACCAAACAACTGAGGATGGGAGCAGGAGGGTGCATTTGGTTGCTCCACCAAGCAGCTGCTGATTGCAACGGCTAATTGTTTGATAGAGCTACATGCACATGTAGCCAGATTAGGGCCCTAAATCCAGAGTTCTAAGCACACATGAAAGTTTCGGGAAATCAATGGAACGTCTAATGTAATATGTTCAGGGTCGTGCTGTAATTAGTTTGAATTGGAAGATTGGTAGTATCGCTATTACAATGCCTGCTTTGACTCAATTCCCCGCAGATCTTTGCTGGGTCTAGCTCAGCATGTGTTCCAGAAGAAGCCTACAGTGGTTTGCTGTGATTGAGATGACTCATTTGCTAATGGCTATTTTGTGACCAAGACCTCTTCCAGTGAACCAGGGTTACTGTTCTTTTCCACACATAACATGAAAAATATCCTTCCACCAAGCAGAGTGAGCTATAGCACATCTGCTAGAACTTGGCTTTCGTTCACTTAAGCATTACACATGCCCTTTGGTAAAGCAAACCACCTGTTTGCCTGTGCACAATTTAGCCCCAAGCATTCAAAATGTTTCTCTGAGGAGGAAATCCATCCAAACCACTGATGGGGAGTGACAAGCTTGGCATCCATTCCTACTCTGTTTGCTGGTGTGCCATTTATTGTACTCTCTGCAGAGCTCTGCAGTCTTTAGCCTAGCTTTTGCCCCTTTTAACGAAAAACAAAAAGGGAGGTTCACAAAATGCCAAAAGCAAACAGATTCTGCATTTCCCATTTACTGAGTTCTCTTATTTCCCAAGTGGGGCTGGAATTCACTACTCTCCCTCCCCCAAGTCACCATCCTAGGAACTCAGAAAGTACATGGCAAGAGCATGGAGACTATGGTGACGGTAGAAGGGAAACATCCCACGCTTCAAGATATGATGCAATTAAATAGGCTGCTATGCTAATCTACCTTGCATTTTGTTCCTGGTCTGAGCCAAAAATTGACTTGCACTTACATATTTTAAGGAACATAAGTTAATCAGTAAAAATGTGCCAGAAGTCTGTTTCAAGCCAGCTCCTTTGAGGTTCTTCAGGGTGGGGTTTTGCTGTCATTACAGGATCACAAATATTTCCCTTATCTGTATCCTGCTCCTTCTGATGAGACACCTCAAAATGACCATGTCTAGGCAGAATTATGAAAAAGGCAAATCTTTGCGTTCATCGTGATGTGGAGGCCTTACTGGAGAAATGTTTAGCATGTTAAATTGAGAGGGAAGGTACCACTTTTGTTGAATTTATATCAAAAACATGAGAACCTATCCTTACTTTCAGACTAGAGACTGGAACTAGAATTATGCTGGATCAAGGGCACCAGTGAAAAGTGGGGCTTCCTCACCTTCTCCCACAGCAACACCTCTAGCCCCTTGAAAATGCTACATGGAGAGTTTGGAGATCCTGCTGGTTGTGTAAACTGTGGTGTGTGTGTGTGTGTGGGGGGGGATTTTAAATCAGGCAGAAAGTCAAAGACATCTTTGTGTGGATAAAAGGCATCTGCAGCCATTAGAGAGCATCAAAATTAGCTTCTTTCCAAGCTAAATTGGACAATCGTTCCATAGCTTTATGGATGTCGTATTCTCTCTAATCACCCCCCCCCCCCATTATGCTAGCAGGGGAGTTGCAGCCTGCAAATGGGGGGATGGTGACAATAGCCCCTGAACCTCCCTGGTTGTCCACCACTAAGTTATATAAAACCTTCTGAGCTATCAGGGATTTATATGGACTTCAGCAATATATCTATTCATCCACGCATCAGCAATAAGGACAACTGAATTATCCCCACTTTTGAAAAGAAGACACCAGCATCCCTATGAGATGTCTTGCATGTATGGCATCACTGATCCTGATCATGGAAAATCACTGCCTGTTTCAGGGATCTGTCCGATATTCTACCACAATACAGTTTATCTAAGGGATCCTACATGAATCCATAAGTGTGCCAGAAAGCTCCAGTACACTGCAGACGTTTTGGGGTATCTTCTAGAACTGGAATGTACAATGTGTCCATTCCTCCTTATGATGGACTGGAATTCCCTTCATCCCCCATTGCTATTGAATATGCTGCTAGGGCTAATGGGAGTTGTGGTCCAACACTATCTGGAAGGCCCCACATTCCCCACCCCTGCTCTGGAGTTCACATGGACTGCTTGTGTTCACTCCACAGGAATAAGACATGCATGCAAGAAGGCACCCAACAGACTTTAACATGACTTCATATCTGAAAAGGAAGAGCAGCAATAAGGACAAGCAGCCTTTGCACACACATGATCTGATAAGCTCCCAAGGAGCGATTTAGTTCCCAATCCTATTCAGGAGTGAGTGAATGCAGGGTGACAAATTTATGAGGGTAGGTGTCGCTAGGGTGTGGGACTCCTGGGTCCTCCACTGCAGGAAAGAATACCAAAAGTGTTTGAGGATGATTGAACACGCTGTGTGGTACACAGAACAGCTCCATCTCTGACACTCCCCATTTCCTGGCAACTTCTACCTGAGGGGTCTGCCTCACCCTAATGAGAGTGCCACCTAGTGGGACGGCTAGCTTTGAGAGCTTCCATCTGCCCAGGAAGCTGCTTTTCTCTCCAAAACAGCTTCCTGTTTTTCAGGGCTATTTTCCACCTCAGTACCCAAATAAGAGAAAAGCAGCTGGACTGAGCTGGTGGCAGTGGTGGTGATGAAGAATGGCCAAAGAAGAGTTCTGCATCCTCTTTCCACCACACTGATCTTTAAATGTACCAAGCAAATGCATCAAATGTACCTCTGCTTTAGAAGAAGGCAGAAATCACATTATGAATCTGCCAGGTTTAGTCCTTAGAAGACTGGGGTGTATAGTAAGTGTATTGCTTGCCAGAACTTGGTCAGGGAGCAAGCCAAAATTACTAAGCGCTCGCCTTATTCATTGCTATTGCATGGTGGGCAATGCGTGGTCTTCCAGATCTTTTGGCCTACATTTCCCCTCACCCCTCACCATTATCTCTGCTGGTAAGGTCTGTATGGAGTTGAACACCAAAACATCTAGAGGGCCACAAGTTGCCCACCCCTCCAATATCAAGAAAGATGCCAATTGCCCATTTTAAAAATAATTCACCCTGAAGAGAGATGTTACAAGTTATGTGTGTGCAAACTGCATTTAACCATTAGTAACACCATTACATTGAGCAAGAATAAGCTATCATTATGGGATGTGTGTGCAGTTGCCAAATATTTTATTACCTGTTCCATGTTTTTAGGTAACAGTCTACGATTCCAGCTATTAAAAATGAGGAAACCATTTTTATATCTCTTTGAACTAGTTTCTTTCTCAAGTTTGGCAATGAAGGCTTAATTGTCCTATGTTCTGAAGACAAATCAATAGCAAGTTTACTGAGCTGATTTAAAAGAATCTATTGAATGGCAACATGATAAAGCTATTAGTTTTAGTCAACCATTAAGTCACCCCCTATTAAGATTGGCACCAGCTTCTTTATACTAGTCAAAATGCAGGTTCAAAATGCAAGTCTAAAACAATCTTCCTAGAGCTAGAGTGGGAAGTCTGTAAACCTCCAACTGTTTTGGTATACAGCTCCTATCAGCCCTCACTGTACTGGCAACGGCTGATGGGAGTTATAGGCCAAAACATCTGGTTGGACACAAACTCCTGACCTAGAGCTAACAAAGACTTTCATACCAACATTACATAAGACACCTGTTGTAGTATTTATGCAACTGTGGGGTTAAAAAAATTAAGTAAAAGCAATAATCAGACTTATACTTCATAAGACTGGTATTTTTATGCCAAATATAACTTGAAGGATCATCTGTTTGGATATTAAAAGTAAGTCGCACTCAATAAATGCGTTGGCATGTCATAGATAACTCCTGGTTTTGGTTTCTTTTTTTAACCACTGCAGTAGTTGATTTTACAATGGGTCCAGACACAGAGCGCTCTTGTGGACTGGCTACAGTTGTAGTTACTTCAGCACATTGCCCACTTGTGCACTCCATGAATTCCCGATGCTGCCTATTCAGGCCAGATTGCCAAACATATTCCAGTCTCCTTACTCATGCACTGCAGTAGCCAAGAAAGTTCCCTCCCACTGCTCTTTAGGGATCCCCTCCTTATTCTCCTCCCCTGAGCAGGGGATCTTAACTCTGTGCAGCATTTTTAGGAGACTGACATGGGAAGGAAGGGGCAGAGAACTCAACACCAGCACCTCATCCAGAGATATTCCTGTTAATTCAGTCCTCAAGGCAGATACAGCATTTCAATATACTTTGCATTTTTATTTCCCTTTAGAAATGGGGTGTTATTTGAACACGAAAGCTGTAACTATACCTGACATGGAAACTAAACTAAAAGAGAGCCAGTGTGGTGTAGTTGATAAGAGTGTGGGTCTGGGGCACAGGCAGTGTGGGTCCCAGTCCCCACTTGGCCATGAAGCCAACTGGGTGACTTTGGGACAGAGACTCTGCCCAACCCACCTCACAGGGTTGTTGTAGGGATCAGAGAGCAGCAGCAGGAGAAAGATGTAAGCCTCTTTGAGTTCATCATAAGAAAAAGGTGGGATGTAAATCTAATAAATAAATAAACATAAATAAACTGCATTCCAATGCCTTGGTGGCAAATAGTCACGCTAAATCAAAGGTCTCATGTGACTTGGATGGAAAGGCAAGCCCATAATGCTAAATCCTGAAGGCTACCACAAATTCAGTGGACACAGGAAAGTGTGTGGAGAGGTTTTCAGCAGCAAAAAATCTGCTCCTACATTCCATGCAAAGGCATTTCGTGGGCCATACAATCCTGCAGATCTTCTCTCCAGTTGGAAGAGAAAGTCTATCAGTGGATCTTCCTAGGTTGCATCGACAGAACTCTCTGCCACCATCACTGTTGTCAATAGGGGTTGAACAGGTAGGCTCTGGATCTCCTTCTTTCCCATATTCTGCCAAACTGGCAGAAAACTATTTCAGCCCTGGGACTGATACAGATAATTCTCCCTCTCACTGTGGTCAGTTGGAGAGAAATCAGAAAAAAACCTGTCTACCATAGGAAAAAGGGCTAGCCTGCCCTCAGCTTCTGCCCTGGCCTGGTGGTTACTCCAGGAACAAATCAACTTCCCTGGTCTCCACAGAGTTGCTCTGTAGAAGTTAGCATAAATTGGCCACTATGAAACTGCTCTGAGTGCTGCTCATGGGAGTGCTACTGTTCAACTCCTATGAACAAAATAGAGCTTAAAAACAAAAACAAAACTGATCAGAAACAGAATAATATTGCTTTAGAAGTGCAAAATGAATAATTGTCCAACATTTATACTCTGGTTTCTCTTCAGATAGTATAAATCTTTCACCTTTTAAAGACCAACATATATAAATGCTTAATAACCATCAGAAAATAGAAACAGGGGCAGCAAATTGCATGCATGGGAAAGAAGTTTTGGAATGTGTAAAGTTTTAAAAAATCCTAGTAATTATTTTAAAATTTGCATATAGATATATATTAGCATATATAAATTTCTGGCAGAGTTTTTACCTAAAGGCCTGAACTTGGAATTTTTAAAGTGGAATCTCAAAATCTTTAGTAATGTCCCTGGTGTCATGTGATGCTTGCTCTTTATCACCCTAATTCTGCCTCTTCATTGATAATACTCATCTCAGTTTCTACAAAGGAAGGCAACAGAGTTTCCTTGTTATCACACACACACACACACACACACACACACACACACACACACACACACACAATAATATAATTAATATAATATATAATATTGGTGTCCTTTGAGGTTATGTTCTGCCTGTACAATACGAAGAACCTGGATAATAAATCCCAACACACACTAAATGCTTCACTATCCCTCGGATTCCAGAAAATATGTAGCTTGTTGAATACGTCTGTCCTTCACTGGTTATTTTAAAAAAGCTGCATTTCATTGCTTCATTTCCAAAACAGATCTACATATGCTAAAATCACCCTCCTCCAAAAGCACAACTGGGACAAACAAGCATTTTAATGCTTTTGCTTTAAAATTTATGATAGAGGCTGCAGCACAGCCTTTCCTGGCTGCGTTGAGTAATAAAAGTGGCTCTGATGTGATGTGTTTGTCTGTTTGCTCCATCTACAATATTATTCCAACAATGTAGCCACAGGCAAAAATGATGCATTCTGTTAATAAAAAGAGAACCAAATGGAGATATTTTTACAAGATAAAATATGGCACACAATTAAAATTCCCCTTCTAAATAAAAAAACAGCTGTTTTCCTAATAGAGGGCTTCAATCAAATGTATCTTTTCTTTCTTTCTTTAATAAGCCATTCCTTATCTTTGGGAATTTTAAATCTACAAGCTTTTAAAGCCATATGAAACAATAAATAATTTGCATATTCCCAAGCAGACACAGACAAACCATCTGCATTATGAAGCCACAGACTTCTCGGCATGTGGATATCCTAAAGGATGCCAAGATGTAACTATCTGCATATAGACATCCTTCAGCTATGAGTTTGTTCCAATTTAATATTAGTGACTTCTCAGTAAGATGGGTCCATATCTTGGCAATCTTATTTTCCCCAAAGGATTGCGTGGCTCTCTTTCTTTCAACTTTGGACTTCATTATGCAGTTGCTTAAAAAGAAGAAAAAACATGGATCCTCTCTTTCAATTCACTAACTTAACCAATGCTTTTATTCTACTGCAAAATGTTTTTCTTCTACTACTATATAGCAACTCGAAAGCCTCTAAAATATGGGAGGGTAACTTGCAGCCCTTCCAGTTTCATGGCCTAGCACTCCCATCAACCCTTTTCACCAGTTGGCCATGCTAGCTATGGACATGCCTTCCAGATGTTGTAGCCTATGAGTTACCCACCCCTGTTCTAAGACAAAATGTGTTTTTCAAACAGAAAAAAAATTCTTACTGATTCATTTTGGTGGATAACCATTAGAACAGCTTTCACCTATATGGTGCCCTTCATATGCCTTGGATTATGGGTACCAGAATCTCTGACAATTGGTTCTGCTCTCTGGGGCCAATGAGAGTTGGAAGTTCAAAACATCTGGAGACCACCAAGGTCAGAAAGCCAGCACTAAAGAGTCTGAAAAGCCGATATTTCCCAGCGTCATCCCACACAGTTGTTTTTCCTTCTGATATTGACATTGCTGGAATGACAAGGCTCTGGTAGTCACCAAAATCAGGCAGATCAATACCAGGCAAGAGTCCAGCTGCTGCTGACCTCCTCTCCTGTATTCGTCAGTATGCAATCCTGCCTCCAGCTCTGGGCTCTCCTTACATTGCTCCATCCCACCAGGGAACTGGGGGTCATGCAATTTGACATGAGTCTTGTTGATCAACCTAAGAGCCTGGTTTTACAGACAGAAAGCAGTCATGGATTTTTTTAAGAGTAAGAAAGTGTATTCCCATTCTGCATTTGAAAAGTATAGTTGAGTCAGTGTGACATAATGTTCTGGCTGCTAGACCTGAGACTTGGGAGGTCAGATTCTAGTCCTCAACTCAGCCATGAAGCTCACTGAGTAACCTTGGGTCATTAACTCTCAGTCCTGACCTACCTCAAAGGGTTATTTGAATAAAATGGAGACAAGGAATAAATGAACTGTCTTGGATTCCTTGTCGAAGGAAAAAGAAAAAATATCAGCATAATGTCATACTAATAGTATTATCTGCAAATGGCAAAATAAATTACATACAGCTTTGTGTATTTTTGTAAATTTTCAAAACACATTACCAGCTTCTACTTGTGTAATGGAACATATAGACAGAGATAAAGCCCACTGGTAGGAAAACATGTGCAAAGGAACTAATCTTAATCCTGCAGAGAATCTGGAAGCAGAAGCCTTGATAAGGTGGTGGGTTAGAAGCCTCATGTAGAGAAGCCCTTATGAACACACTGTTACAATCAGCCATGCTCCATGGCCAACCTATATCTGGGGGACTGTCAAGAGAGTGGAAGCCTTGTGTGCTCTTGCTGCCAAACAGTAACATCAGGCATTCTGATGTTAGTCTGACTTAGATCCCACTGATTTCAGTGGACCTACTCTAAATACGGCCAATAGTGTATGCAACTGATATGATTTGGAGAGACAGGAACTATGGCTTAGAATTATATCTCAATGCAGTTCAACTCTACGTTCTTCATGGCCCAGATATCTTTTAAAATCTGCACAAGATAAAAAGAGCATTTTCGATCACAGTTGTGAAAGGAAGGTGACAACATAGTTAAGGTTATCTGTGGTTCTGAGATCCTTTCTAGCACTTAAATGACAGAAATTGGTGCATTATAATTATTTATATCCTGCTTTTAAGAATACAAAACCACCAGAGGTGGCAAGAAAAAATCAAAACATATTAGTAACATCACAGGGGAACTCTATCAGAACATAATAAAAACCTTCATTCAGGACATCAAAATTTTTCATCTGGGACAAATACCAGTTTACGGGCAGAGAAGCACCTGGACAGGAAGCAACAGTTCTTGTGCTTCCCGTTTTCTCATTCCCACTGATGACCAAAAGCCACTGTGAGTAAATAACATTTGTAACAGTAGTTCAGCTAAACAGGCTTGACTTTGAGAGAAACTTTTGACTTTCTGCTTGATGACAGGCCAACAAGGCACATGGGTTTTAAAGGTTGCTTTCAGCTACAATCAACATGCTTCCTGTTGGATTTTAAAAATCTGATTGCAGAGTATATTTTAGTCCTTCCTTGTACTCTTGATGTTCTATGGGTCTCTTCATCTGCTACACTTTGGAAAGATCTGGTTATAGTTCTAAGCTAATTTGATACATTTTTTGTGATAATTTGGAGACCCTTGATATATTTGCCAAGTAACTTACAAGACTATTGCACTGTGAAAGTATTCAGAAAGCCTGGATACAATTAATATGCTGACAAAATGACTTGCAGAAAGAAGTTAGTTTTGTTAACTCTTTAATCTTGGCAACAGACTAAACACCTCAGTTGAAATGTCTGCATTACCACAGCAAGTCAGTCACATCTTGGGAATGTCACTTTATATTTGAGATTACTAAATCCAGGGATTCTTTTAGCATGAATCAGATGTGATATTTTGCATATGATGATCTGTAGTGTGTACCTGGTCTCCCAGCATACCCCCAGGACAGTGCTACTGGATATGGCAATAATTAGCCTATATCAGATAGACTGACTTAGTTGAGTCAAAACCAAACACATTTATTTTTATTACATTTGTATCTTACCCTTTTCCTCTTGCAAGAAGCCTAAGATGGGTAAAATTATCTTCCTCCTTTCCACTTCAGCCTCATAACAACTCAGTAAGGTCATATTGGAGTATGCAAGAAAACGATGTCAACTCTGCAGGGAGGGTTTTTGATTGATTTCCTAGCAGAGGGTTAAGAAGGCTTGTGTAGTCTGGTGAAAAGGGAAAGGGAGAAACCAAGCTTCCCTGTGTAATTTGGGGCAGGACTCAGTAGAAGGATTTTATCAGGGGAGGGACTTCTGGAGGTTGCCTAGCAACTAATTAGACTTCTATTCTCTTTCTCTCTGACAGTTAAGTCAATCGGAGCTGATGCTGGTTTGGCAAGAGACTTGTCCTGTTGTTTCCTTTTCTCACAGTTGTAAGTAACATTTAAGAAGCTCCACCAAGTCTGCAACTATGGAGCTTTTAGTACCAATGCACACTATTGTTTTAACTTAGAAACAAGCCCTTTGTGTGCAAGCGTTTGTTGGACAAACTCTGCTGTTGCTATCGTGCTCTGCCATCAGGTAGCATCAGTGATCGGTCCAAAGTCAAGTTAATTGTTGAGTAGGGACTTGAACAGGAAGTGTTTGACTCCCAGTCCAACGCTCAAACCATGATGCCACACCGGCTCTCCAAATGGATATGGAATGTGAGGAACTGTGCATAACTTTACAACCTATTTGTTTAACAACATATAAGAGCCATTTTGGCTGATCAGGCAGGATAGAACTCTAACAAATAAACAAACAAACATAAAATAAGGTCCTTGGCCTACTCTTAGGATGATATCCTGGCAACATTTACTCTGTTGCAGACCACGTATAACCCTGTGCAAGCCATAGAGATAGGGTTTCTGGTTTTTAAATATAGTCTCAGCCATTGACTATTAAAAACACAAGTAAAGGATCAAAGTGTTTGGACCCACAACATAATCAAGGCAATTCATTGAATTCTGTATGAGCAGAGGAAAATAAGAAGCTGCTTTACACCTGGTCATTATTTGTTCATCTAGTTCAATATCTTCTACTCAGATTAGCAGCAGCTCCACAGTCTCAGGAATCTTATCCCCTTTATGCACTACTTTAGGGGTGGGCAACTTGTGTCCCTCCAGATGTGTTGGCCCACAACCCCCCCCCCCCCACCACAGCCAGCACAGCCAGTAGAGGAGGAGAATAGAAGTTACAGGTCAAAACATCTGGATGGTCACAAATTGCCCACACTCATACTATTGGATGGGAGTCGCCAGGCATATCTCTGACCAACTTAATCAAAATTAAGCCAGTGGTCATAACAGATCCCTCCTGCCTTGCGAACATTGTATCAAACTGTTTGGGTGCCATCTGACTACAGATATTTGAACGCTGGCATTGTGGTTTCTTCTTGTCTGGTCTCTTTCCCTCACACTTTGCCACACCTTTTTCCTTTAGCTTCTTGAAGCCATTTCACATTGTAACAGAGCTGGATTTTGATGATGGAATGTACACTCAGCAAGGAACTTTTCAAATACCTGTTTGTACATTCATACTTTATCAACACTGGAACAGGTATGAAGAGTTTACCTCTTGTCACTGTTTGGGGAGAACTGCACTAAGTAGAATTTTCTTGATATTTCTGGAAAGAGGAAATGCCATGAAAAGGTCTATTTTCTCAGACAGGTTAAAAATGAGAACTCCTCAGAAGAAAAAATGGCCAATTGTTTATGCATTTTTTTTAATGCAGACAGCAAGCCCTGACCCAGAAGAGTTACAGACTCTTTTAAAATCATGTTCAGCTTATTCAGATGTGCTGTTTAACACTTGCCAGTCTAAACAAAAAGGACTGAAGTGTTGTGTTAAGGAGAAGCACCAAATGCTGTGAATTTCTGTTTCTATCCCTGACAGAGGTCCAAGGCAAGAAGTGGGAGTTCCTGTTTTGTGCCATGAACCATTTATGATATTGAAGCTAAAAAGGAGGACCCTTTTTATTTCAAGTACTGTTCAGTAACTCTTTCTGCAAGTGATGAAAAGTAGGAAAAGCTGTGACACACGGTAAAAATAAATTTAAAAAGAATGCACTCCTTCAAATCCTATGCAGTGGCAGTGCAGGCTTGTGCTAAACTCAGAGCAATGATGCTCCTGTTTATCCTCTATGTTTGTTGCAACAGAAATGAAAATGCAGCCCTTTAGTGGCACTAAACACTGGAGGGAAGAGAAACAAAGCAACACAATTGGCAGGGGAAATTGATTGTACCTGAGGCTTAGTGTAGTAAATCTAGCTCCCAACATCATATGTCATTTGATGTAGAGCATAACAATGTCACAAATGAACATTCACAGGCTTGGATTTAATCAATTTTGTCTTCAAAGAAGCACATGAGAGGGATGGTATATCAGCTGAGGTAGCCTAGGATGAAGTATTACTTTATGCTAATATGATCTTCACACTTGAACAGCTAGAGCAATCTGTCCCTAGATTTCCAAGCCTTATACTGAATTGGGATCCCTAAAAGGACTATTGTGACCATGAGAGCTTGTTGTCTCAGTCACTGGATGACTGGTCGGTTGCTGTGAGGTTTGTTTTATTCTACTTATTTATTTTAAGCCGCCCCAATAAGTTTTTAGGGGGCGGGATAGAAAAGCTTTTGACAAATAAGTAAAATTTCAAATCAGTCAGTGCTGCCAAGATTAACACAATTTGATTTGCCTTACGAAAACTACAATCCCCTTCATTAAAAAAAAAAGGTAAATGGGCGATATTGAAAGAGGTCTATGCCAACTCACAACTCTAAACAATAGGAAATGAGAGTTTCCAAACATGAAGATAAATTACATAGCATTTCTGTGTATTCTGGCAGCCAGATGGAGAGGATCACTTAGTACTGTCTTCTTAAAGCTATAGAAAAGGCGAACACTTGCTGGTTACCCACACCTTTCCAATTTCTCAGCATTAGCCTCACATGCTATGCACCCTCTCACCGTGCCCTTCCTCCTCTCCAGCCCACTTCCACAGTGAATAACTAAAAAAGAAATGTGTCATTCCTTCTAACTGAAAGTCACCAAACGAGCAGCAGCCCTAAGCTTCAAAGAACAGCTGGAAAAGCCAAGTAAAAAAGGTAAATCAAATATAGAATGGGACTTAAAAGCAACTGGGATATATTAACAAAGTCTGCAAAACTGATCTCTATATTTAGCCTGGAGTCAGAGTAGCAGTTCTTGCTACAGTCACCTCCTCACCAAACTGATACTGACCCCAAGGCCTGCATTATCTCTGTGCCACCTAATGAAGTGGTTAAGCAGGCTATCATATGACAAGTGCACAGGAAGCAGACTGTGCATAAGCCTGGATATTATTTATTTCGTTTCTATACTGCCCGTAGCTAAAGCTCTCTGGGCGGCTTGCAACAGTAAACAGATACACACAGAAAATGTCACACAACTTACACAAAGGAAAAATATGGTTACTTATATTTGGAAGTTTAAAATTAACTTGGATCAAAGTGATAGCATTTTACAGGATACTGAAACACACACACCAATATGCAGGGGGCGAGCAACAAGAGTGGTTTATAATTTTAGAATGAAGTTGCAGTTTATTAGCCATAGGATATTGCAGTTATAGCCACATGCCATTATTAGGGTACTTACTGGCAATCTGCACCTTCAGTCAAAGCACATAATATCTTTCAAGACTTTGAAAGATCTGATCCCCAGTTGTCAGATCAATGGTGACAAGTATGCTGTCTAGTGATAATGGGAAGACACTTGGGAAAGCCTGGACTAAAGGAACAAATGCTACCTATGGAGAAAAAGATGGGCAGAAGCTAAGGAAATATGATCCCAATTCTGAAGGGCCAAGTAAGATGGCACTTCACAGTTCATTCATCATGGGTGAAGTATAGGAAACTGTGGGATAAATAACAGTTCACAGGAATTCATTAAATTTGGCTTTATGGTACTAAATAGCAAGACGTGAAGGACCTCTCTGTTGGCTTTTATCAGTTGTCTATCATATTAAATAAGCAAAAGCTCATAGGAGTAAAATAAATATCAAGGAAGGAGCTTAAACATATGAAGAGCCATCAATGAATAGAATAGTTTAAAAGTTAGTTGAAATCCATCACTGTTGACATGAAAAAACATGGTCTTTCTAACTACAGACTGAGGATTCTATTTTTATTTTTACATAGCTATTTATGCATGTCACCCCTTCAGACCTAAAACAGGTACATTATTTTTCCTGTGGGGACATCTTGTGGCCAGTTTCAGTGTCAGTGTGAATTATTACATGGAACAGCTCTGAACATGTTGCAGCTGCTTCTGGAGGAAAAAAGGGAAAGCTCGGCTATGATCAAATACCACCAGGAAACAATCTATGATATGCCAGATATGACAACTGCAAACCCATTAAATGGTTATAACCTATAGCAGAGATCTGTTTCTGTCTAGCTAATAGCTATACTGGGTCAGGCACAGCACAGGAAGGACAAATGTCCCTTAATGTGGAGAAAACAGTGACCCAGAAAAACACAGATTTTTTTTTTTTTAATAGAGCAACTAATTAGAACATACTAGTTGTACTAAGTTTACAGATCACTGCAAGTATAGGCTTTGGGAAATGTTATGAGCAGCTCATCACTCCTAGAATGCATAGATATCATCTTATTTAACTACAAGCCAAAATCCTTTGTTCATATTTCCCCTTTAGCCATGGTAGACACCTGTTGAATCACAGAACTGAACTTAGAAGTACTTTCAAGCTTTGAAAAAGTAAAATCTTCAGCGAAAGCTTTGCCCTTAAACAGATTTATGGAAGAAAAGACAAAATCCAGACTGTACATACCTTTAAGGCAGGGGTCTCAAACTCGCGGCCCGCGGGCCAATTTTGGCCCGTGGGACGATATTTTGTGGCCCCCACTTGATATCAAAGTTTAGTGATAGTGCGGCCCGCGCGTTTTGCTCACACGCACCTGTGTGAGTCGTTACCCTGGGCGCAATGTTCCCTCTAAGCTGTGCGCCGGGATGGGCAGGGCATGGCGGAGGGGCCCTGAGGCCATCAAAGCGCCAGCGGCGCCTGGCCTCCAGGAGTGACGTGGGATGAGCGGCCCACCACCACCACCGCGGTGGTGGAATACTTGATGCGGCCCAGCCTAACCCAGACTCTCCTTCCAGCGGCCCCCAGGTAAGTTGAGTTTGAGACCCCTGCTTTAAGGTGTGTGTTAATGGTCAGAGACATCAAGGGCTTTTAAATCCTCAATCAACCATTAAGCTCACTAACAGACATTGGACCATTCAGCCTCACAAGGTTGTTTTTAGGAAATGATGTGAGAGGAAGGACCATAAAAACCTTTGGAGAAAGAGGAACAAAACTTACTAAATAAACATTTCAAGTTAGCACTATTCAGATCAATATGCTTTAAAAAAAGTCACAAAATTATCAAGCACACTTAAATAAGGAAGTGGTTATTGAGATTGGTAGCAGAGTTGGCCAAATTCCAAGTTGAAGTGGGCACTGTATCAGCACCAAGGGACTTGGCCAGCCAAGAAATCTCATTCCATATTTGAGGATACTTGGGAAGAAACAAAACCACCTGTGTCAAGGATTATATTCAACAAACTGTGTGTCATGAAATATGGATGCAAAAGCAAAAGAAAATTTACACTCCTCTTTACTGTGGCCATGCTGCTTTCCATGAACATACTGGAGAAATCTCCATGGGACTCCATACTTGCCTGGGCAAATTTATTTCATTTCTATACCACTCAATAGCTGAAGCATTCTGGGCAGTTAACAAAATTTTAACAATTTTTAAAAGAGACACACAAAAAACACATGTAAGATAAAATTAACTTAAAATAAGAAAACCACAATAGCAATTGTAGTTGAATCAGCATAGAGGTCGTACTGAAGAAAATGCAATATTTAAAAATGAAGTTAAAAATTTAAACTGTTAAAATATAAACAGTTAAATAAAATGGGAGAATAAAATGTCTTCACCCATAACTGAAAATAATTTGAAGGTGCCAGATGTGCCTCTTTGAGAAGCTCATGGCACAACTGTGTGCACAACCAAGACCCTTCTCTTGGTAGGCAAGAAGGATCCCCAAAGGTGACCTCAGGGTCAGGGTAGGGACAAGGCAATCCTTCAAATAATCTATTGTACTTCTATTGTATTTTAACTTTACTATGTTTTAAGGGTTGTTATTTATTGTATCTGTATTTTATATATATTTATATTGCACTGTGAGCTGCCCAGAGAGTCCAGGATGGGCTGAGGTGAACAAAGTTGCTTCAGTAAGTAAATAGAAATTACAGCGCCTATCTACCAAATGACTGAAGTCAGCTCCAATCATTGTCTTTGATGCTCTTCCTAACAAGCTGAAGGCAATAACACTTTGGCATGGCTCCAAAAAACTATCCCAGCTTTTGGACACTGGGAAAGTTCACTATTCTACCTGTTGAACTTTAATTGGGCAGAGCACATTTCTTAGAGGCCCCTTCAGATCAAGCTGAACCTTGCATGAGGTCCATTCATAATTTGGCCTCAGGAAAGAATATGGCATGTCTCCCAAATAGTGTCCATTACCTACTTTCTATAAAAGTGTGTATGTGGGGAGGGAGAGAATTGAGCGACTAACAGGTCTATTTTCTATTTTATCAGAAGCCCTCTGGTCACAGTGCTTTAAAAGGGTTTGGTTTGACCATAACAAAATGATTCTTCTACCAACACCATATGAAAAGAATTTTAAATTGCTTTCAGACATCACTCCCTAGCTCCTAAACCTATTTTCTGAAACTCAGCATGTTTCTTACCTGGAGAAACCTCTATGATATTCTGTTTTCATACAAATGGTTCAAAAAGCCATGTGGGGGATGAAAGGGGAAGCAAACCAACTTCCACCCCAAATTTGGACTCCCTTTCCATATAAACCTCTTTCTGAAACTCTGGTGGCTCTTCCTTAAATCCACTTGTATGCCGTCAATTATTTTCAAAAGAATGGCCCACAAGGAAGACAGCAAGTAAGTGCATCCATTTGTAGATATCCTCAAAACGTAAAGGTTTCCCTTGCACCCTTATTGTACCCTCTTACATGCACTTATTTGTCTAAAGCTTGGCAGTCTTAGTCTCTTCAAAAGTTTTTGGCAGTTCACTTAAATAGAAATATAAAGGTGCATAACACTAATCCCTTCCTAAGAGGCAACTATGCTTAAAATTTATCTTCTTATGACAGAGAGTAAAAAGATCATAGTTGTTCTAAACAATTCCTACCAGAGTCAATCAGAGGCAAAAAGTCCTAGATTTTCAAACCTGGCTCAGCATCATAGTTTTGGAATAGCCCCTGAATCAGATTAAGCAGATTTGGGGGATTTTTGGGAGCACCAAGTGGTCAAGGCCCAACATTCAACAAAGTGAACCTAAAACAAATTAAATTTTTTTACTAGTTCCTAAGTGTTAAACTGTGAACTGGTACTACTACTTTTTTAATTTCTAAATTTTTAAATAAAGAAATAAATAAATTTTAATAAGTACATCTTACCATATACATATTTATAGTAAAATCAAATCAGAGTTTAAAAACAAGGAGCAAAAGATTCATCTGTATTCTTTACTGTTTTAACCTTAATATCAAAAATATGTGTTAACTTGTATTAAGAATAATGTTCTTAATTTCATATATTGCAAAGAGTTAATTAATAAACAAATATGAAGCTAGGAAAAAAGTTCAAGATAAGGATGAGTATTGTTAACATACATCTGATCCTGGTATGCCATCACCCAATTCAAATACCAAAGGTGCTCAGCTATTCAAGTATTGTTAAACATTTACCTTTTCCCATCAGTTTAAACCAAATGCCACTATTGTATTTTTGCTCCAGTGCGTCAATTCAGAATTTCCAGAACTCAGACCAGGTAACATAAATGTTGCCTCTTAAGCTTGGACAAAAATATAATTTAAGATTTAAATGCAGGAATTTGTTTCCTTCATGCATGAACAAATATGATTCTATTTAAAAACAAACAAACAGAAACAGCAGCTTGTTAGATTACCATTTAATACCAGGGTGGGCAACTTACAGTCCTCTGTGTTTTCGCCTACAACCTCCATCAACTCTAATCAATATAGCCAGTGGCAAGGGATGAGTTTCAGTCTGAAACATCAGGATACCCACAGGTTGCCCAAATGATTTAAAGAAAACCAAAAACTCCTTCCAGTACATCTTCATATGCAACTTCAAAATGCAACACACAAATATCAATCTTATACTGTAGGCAAATTTATTACCTTTTGAATATTCCAGTATACTTAGTGAAGAATATTACTTTCCCTTTAAATCAATGCCATTTGCAATTAAAACATATTGACATGATTTCACTTTCCCATCATAAAGGATAGTATGGTTTGAAGGGAAAATGTAACAAGCTTCTTTTAATAATGAGGATTCCTCCAAAGCAGAATATAGAAATGCTACAATTTGTTCAGAAGAGTTGAAGCTAAGGTGGGTAGCCAAGTCTCTGTGGAATTAATAATTCACAACTTCATTAACATACTTTTATTTGAAACATTTGGACAGATTCAGTCCAGTCTATGATTGTGTAACATACCCTGATCCTAAAGATCAGAAGATAGCAATATGTGAAGAGAATAATTAATTCTTTGAAGCATACATTAGTGGCTGCACTTGCATGAGATGGGAGGACAGAGCTCTGTAGTTTATGCAAATCCTTTTGCAATTAAGAGTGAAACTGTTTAAACATACAAGAAATACTAGTTGCTTAATAAAACCTTACTCATTCAGAATATATGTATGTTTTTGAACAAGGAAAGGGATTATTTAGTATAAAACTATACATAATTAGAACATGCAATTCTATGCATGTTTAGACAAAAGGAATCCTACAACACCCAACACTTCCCAGTCTACAATTCTTTTTTCTAACGTGCACAGAATTACCCTTAAGCTCTTGGTCTAAATTAAGTATTTGGAAGTTCTTGGTCTAAATTAAGTGTGTACACTCTGAGAGAATAGTTTATTTGCTAATTTTATATACCACTGAATTTCAATTCAAACTAGACTTCAATATTAAGCTTAGCAAATCTGTACTGTAGTGATGCTGGATTTCTTAACAAAACCAGCCCTTTCTTGTCTGCTGGTTGGCTAATCAACATCTGCAGCAATCCTGTCAGATTAACAAATCCCAGAGCTTCACCACAGCCAGAAGCTAAGGAGAAGTCCCCCTGAGTGACAAAACCCAAGAGGACTCGGGAACAATGTGATACAACTACCGGCAGAGGATCTGGCCATAAGCCCAGAGTGAGATCTTTATGCTCAGTTGGTGTTACATTCCTGGCATCAGAAGCACTACTTCTTGTGGACTTCCCAATGTTCTCTTTCTTTTTTCTTTCCTTTTGTTTCAACACTTTGCCCTTAAATTGGTCACTGTGTTTAGGTTCTTGAGGCCCACAAAAGTTCTGGTCTTTGCAGAGCTGTAACAAGTCATCTTTCGCTGGAATGCAAATCATGGTGTGCAATTCAGGGCTTCCTTTTTTGAGAAAAGTCAGGCTAACCCACACTAGTGCCCTGGGATAACATAGACAGATTGTCAAAATGGCATCTTCAGTCAGTTCCTTCTGATCTACTTTGGAAGCAAGGCGCTGGATTCTCTGATTTCTGCCAGATGTAGGCTGACACCAGACTGATAGCTGCCTTAGTAATTTTCTGCTCCTGTTGAGAAGACATAACATGTTATCTTTTCTTACAGTTAGCACAAAACAGGTGGGTTCTAGGGGAGAATATTATAGTAAGCAACACTGCTGGGTCTGGGTTCCAGTGAGCCATACCCCACTCCAAAATACACAATTTCATTACATTTCTTTCCACAAATTTTCCTTTTTTCTCCACCCCATTGCTGGCACTGTGTAGTCTGAAGACACTGAGTTATCAGATTATCATTTGTACTTAGGATTTTTTCTTAAATATTTTGTACTTCTGTAAACCTTGGTGTTCCCTTGAGGTTGCCAATAATCTTGGGCATGGATGGCATCATTTTGGCTATGAAAAGACCTGCACTCTTGGAAGGAATTCACTGTTAACACACAGTGACTAAAAACTGTACCTATCAAGAGTTGCATTACCAATATCCCACACACTGGGAGAGGGAGTGAGCGCAAGTGAGCATTTCAGCTCACACACTAAAGCATCTATTGAGATTGCACAGGCTTTGTTCAGAATTTAAATGTTTCATTATGCTCTTATTCTGTCCTTCCAAGACAACAGATGAGCGTCCCTTATGCTAACAACTGGAAGAGAGAGGGCACAACAGTAATACATTAGCTGAGACATGGTGGCTCAAGGGCACCTAGTAAGCTTTATAGTTGCACAAAATTTTGAACATGGTTCTTTTCAGGTTTAAGGTAACACACTAATTCAGCCTTCCTCTATTTCATGCCTCCAGATATTTTGGACTTCCAGCTTCCATCAACTTCAGTTAGCATGGCAATGGTCAGTAATGGTAGCAGTTGTAGCCCAAGCCTCTGGAGGGTATTTATTTATTTATTTAGACAGCTTATATGCTGCCCCTTTCACATAAGCCTCGGGGCGGCTTACAATCATTAAAATCCCGCATATAAATACAAAAAAAATACACAGAATAAATAAAATACATAAAATAAAATACATAAAATAGTGGAAACAGCCTGGTCAGTTTAAAATCAACAAATAAACCTTAACAATTAAAATAGCGTTTAAATAAAAAGGTCTTGGCCTGGCACCGAAAAACAAATAATGACAGCGCCAGGCGGACCTCTCTGGGATCAGGTTAGCAAATGCTGTTCTAACCTCTACACCTAACAGCATACTCTACATGTATAGAAAACATAAGCATAGGCTTGTGAAGGAAAGAGGTTTCTCTTTTAAAGGTAATCGCCACAGATTAGCATGCTAACCTCCTCCCACACCCCAAACAAAGCCTTCTACCAACGGGCAGCAGGAAAATGCAGCAACAATCAATTGTCATACAGAACAGCTTACAGACTATTACCAGTCTTGTCACTGCAGAAAGAACAGAAACCGGGGAGAAATATTGCTTACTCTAGCTGGGTATGAAAAGCCAAAGATACGAAATATTTTAGATTATTGCTTTTTTCCCAACACAACAGCACACACACACTCACATCTCTGTGTATAGATTCATGCGTATTTGTTATGAATTTCTATACTGCGGTCAACAGAATTAATTTGTTTGTCATACCTGAGAACACAGAAGGCCCGGCTTGATGTGACAGAGTTATCCAAGAGGGATGTAGCCACTTTTATCCCTTCTTTCATCTGCGTGTTTTGGAAGCAAGTCTCTCCTGGCTGATTCAAGCTGCTGATAACAGTTGTTCCCACCTCTGCTCCAGAACTGGGGCCACAAGAAACCTGTTCTTCAGTTGTACAAGCTTCAGTGTCCATGGCTGATGTGGGCATGTGTTTTCCATGAGTTTTATTTCTAGCTTCCCAGTCCTTGGTGAGTTTTTCCCAAGGACAGAGGAATGGTGCCAAGGTTCCATATTTTACATAATTTGCTCTTTTAGCAGGAGGGCGCCTATGATCAAAGGCATATTTCTTATTCAGAGGCAGCAAAACATGGAGCACAACATAAATGTACCAATAATTAGAAAAATTTTCTCCAAAGGTAGAAAACAAATTCTTTAATTATCAGCTGAACAAGCACTTTTGCCAGTTTCAGGTTCTTGAGTATAAGAATATAAGAGTTTCAGGTTCTTGACATTTCTTACTTTTCCAATTATTACTTCTTTCCCATTTCAGCATCAGTTTGCAACTTATTAAAAGCAGCATGAAAATTCATATGCCTTTTCATGCCACTTCTCCTGGGTTTTTTGCATGTAAGTCTGAGATAGATCCTCTGTCAACAAAATTCCCTTACACGATGCTTTTCTGTACTTTTTTCATGAACACATACATTGTGTCCCTAAAAATAAGCATACATCACAAATATTCCAAAAAGTACAATACTGAATATTAACTGTACTCTGGTTTGCCTGTTTATCCAGAAAGTATGAATCTGTTAACTTCTTAACAAAGTGCAAACTGAACTAAAGTCTTCCTTATCCTTAATTGTTATTTTGGCTTGTTATCAGAAAAATGCAACATTTATCTCAAAAGTTGTTTTTTCAGAAGGTTTAATTTGAATTTTCTCTCTCTTGTATAATTGAAACTATTTCAAGTCATAAGCATTAATTACATATATCATGTGATATAACAAATTGTTTTTCTTCTGTGCTTATGTAGTGGTGGAACTGGACAAAGAAATGGAGGAGAAGGGAGTTAGGTAAGGCAAAGAAACAGTATCACAGGTGGAGACATTTGATACCTGAAAAAATAAAAAATGGATTTGACTTTTCCCATCCAGTAATTATCAAACCTTGCCTTGACCTATCAGTTATATATATTTCATTTTTGTATGCTAGTTTGTGTTTTATGTAGGCAACTCTGAGACAAGACAGAATGAAGAAGAAAAGAACAACACTGGGTCAAAAAAGAAAAGTGAAAAGGGTGCTTCATCTTGTATTCTCATAGTAATGCATCAATCCAGTGCATCAATATCCAGTTGCCTGGGAATAAGCACCTCTGAATTCATTAGAACCTGTTTCTGACAGAACATATAAGATTGTGCTACCAAACTGTCATAGGTGTTGGTCATATAAAAGACCATGTATGGGAATATTTTAAAGACATTATGTTGGTAAAATGTGAAAACATGCAAAATATATAGTGACACAAAGATATAAGACTACCTGCAAGAAAGAAACAAATTCTCTATTTAGTTGTAAAATAATATGGCTTAATGGCTAGATCTGCACCATTATACAGCAAAAATATGAAAAAGTTCCAGTGGAAACTGGAGCTGCTACAAACTGCTTTGATTTAATGCAGGCAAGAACTATTTAGCAAAGAGGCACAAAGCCCTGCAAGGATGAGGAATTAATTCAATGTATCTTGGATCATATCTATTTATTTACACTAACATGCTTTGTATGTAATGCCTACCCATGGGTTATTTTAACTGTTGGTAATTGTGACCATGCCAATATGATGCCTCTTCCTGCTTTTTGTCCACATTGCTAAACAACCAAGATGGGTGAGCTGGGTTCTTGAGGGAAAAGCAACTGACAATTTTAATCTAACAAACAAGAGTGTTGTTTTCCTTTAACAATCCAGATGAAATTATGGAAAACAACTCAGGAATCTGGGTCATTTAGCAAAATGGAAGTGGGTAAACGGGTAGGAGGCAGCACTCATTGTCATACACTCAGGTCTACCTATGATTAAAACAAGCCATGGGTACGCATTATGTCCAAACCAGAATCATATTTCAATTAGATCTTCTTCCAAATAAAGGCACTTACCATTATAATGGAACCCATGATAGCCAATTTGTCTTACTTTAGTAGGCATTTTAATTTGGGCAACGGAAAGCAGATTGTAAATTTCATTGTAATTATGTTTTGAAAGAACTCCCTTTGGCCTGTAGAAATTTTAAAAAAGCAAGATGTGTAATCTACTGAACCCGGCAGAAGGCTGAAGAAGTTTCACTAGACACCACAGATCAAACTTTTAAATAGCACAGTTCATTTATTTACCTCTTGAACTTTTCGAGAAGATTTCTCTCTAATTCTCTGGCAAATTGGATGCCAGCAGGACAGTCTGGATAATCCTGTGGAGCATGTGGTGTTCGCTTATATAGAGAATGCTTCAGAGCTTCTTGTAAGCCCCCCACTCGTGCACCCTGATATACCTAGAAAGAAAGAGTATTTTAATGTCTTGGATTCATCCAGCTGCAGAAAGTCAGTACTGGCAGGTACCTTAGGAAATCCTCACAGTAATTCAAATAATCATATTTTATTTTCAATATGAAGAGGTGCCAAAGCAAATCAAATCTCTTAAGTTATTCAGGGAAATCCCACACGTTGTAGTCAACATGTATTCATGCAATAAAGAAAGGAATGGCAACAGATCTGCCTGCAATAATTTCCCGTTTTGAGCAGGTTTTTCCAATCTGGTGCCCTCCAAACTGGTTTGAACTACAGCTTCCATCAGGTCCACCATAACCAATGGTCAGTGATGACAGAAACTATAATTCAAAACATCTGAAGGGTAACCCGTTGGGGAAGGCTGTTTCTGAGCATCCGAGACTGGAGGCTTCTTCTGTCCCTGTGAACTGGTTCAAGAAAGTGAACCCAGCGTGCATGCTCAGATTAGCTTATGGGGCTCTGTTGTTCAGTGGAATGTGAAGAGCAGGTAAGACTTCACTATAAAACCACAAGGGGACAATCAGTGGAAAATGTGAGGTCAACTCAGCATGGCTTCTGGCATGTGGCAATAATATTATATAGGCTCCCCAAGGACCATTGAACCCAACACAAATTGGTCACAACCTTGCATTTTATCAGCCATCACAGAATGCAGGGGTTAGGATATTTGGACGCCTTACCATGCACATACAGTGCTGGTGCTAAAGGATCTACACGAGTTGCCAGGATGCAACTGAGCTAGGTTTTGAGATGTTGGTATTAGTATACAAAGGCCTGTATAATTAGGACAAGGAAAGTCTTTCTATATCAACCACCCAGGTCACTATGAACATCAGGGGAGGTGCTGCTGTGGGGTCTTTGGATTTCCATTTGGGAGCAATGTAGATTTGGGTCTTCCCACAAGGAATGATCTCTCCTCTGAGGTATGTCAGACCCTCAATAGTGATATATTTTAGGGGTTTATTGCATATCTATTTGGCTTTCTCCCAGCTGTTCTGGTGCTATTGTGTATGCGTATCTTTGTTTACTTTGTTTTTATCCTTTTGTAAACCACTGTGGGGTTGTTTCAAGCCAGAAGTGGTACACAAATATTACTAATAAAAACAGAAAAGCTGTTATGATAACTAAACTTTAAATACTTTGAATATATACACATATACACACAGTCTACAATGTTACATTTCTCTCTGTATTTTGATCTGAAACATCACTTACGAAAGGAAGCCAGAAAGCCATGCCCCAACCTTTAGGCAAATAAATATCCCAGCCACTTCCCCATCCTGGTCGATCTTTTCCAGCTGTTTTTCCAGGCTGCTGAACCAGGAGTATAGGAATCTTGGATTCTCGGGGGCCCAAGTCAAGATGCGACCCAGGTACCAAGAGCTGACTTCTCAGAAGATTTAAGTCCTTAGATGACAGACAAAAAAAAAAAAACCCAATCTAAAATTTGCTTTAAGAAGGAAAGACACACCTCATCAAAGGTACATAGCAAAATCTCAGATTTGCAAGTCTATTAGTAAGCAAAACATGCCTACAGAAGCAGCAAAAAGGCACCATATGTTCAGCAAAATTCTCCCTGCTTATAACTCCTCTCCTATTCTCAAGCTAAAAAGAAATGATTTGCACTGACAGCAAGTAATCTGCCTCTGTTATTAAAGAGACAATCCTCTGCAAAGAGAATTTTAGACAGAAACAGGCCAATGTACATCAATTCATGGAATGAACTCCCCAGAGAGGTTCACCTGGTGCTGACTTTAAACTCTTTTCAGCGCCAGGTAAAGATCTTTTTATTTAGCCATCATATTAATAATTAAGGTTTTTAGATGCTTTAAGATCTTTTTCCACAGTTGCATTTTCCATTCTTTTTCTTCCTTTCTTTTCTTTCCCTTAGTTTTATGAAGTGTTGTTTTATGCTGATATAGTATCTACTGTTTTAATTATTGTATTATTGTAATATTATATTTTATTTTAAATCATTGTAAGCTGTCCTGAGCCATTTGTTGGAAAGGACAGGATATAAATGTTTTTTTTAAATAAAATAAACTATTTCAGTTATGAAACACTGGAAACCATTAATATGCATTGCACAGAAAAGCCCAGCACTAGGAAGGGGAAGATTTGGGGAAGAAATGAGAACACACCAGCCGCTTTTCTTTCTCAGTGGCTGGACTACAAGAGGGAAATAGGGAATTTATGTTGGATGCTTTTGTGGGCTGCATGTTTCACATGTTTCATAACTGAAATAAATATAAAAGCATTATTGTAGCAAGATAACTTACCCTGACTTGATTGCTAAAATTGTACATTGGTTCTGAAATTATGAACTTAGTTCCAGTTAAGTATTCTGGAAAGTGTTATGACTCTAATCATAGCAAATGGGCTGGTCTGAGGTTAGTCTCATGTAAAGCAGTCAGACTAAATATTTTAAGGCACAGGAAAGTGAGCTCAGATCAGTTTCAACTGTGTACCTGATGATGTAATTAACATTCCCCTTTCTGGAGGGGCCAGAAAGGGGGCATATATCAACAAAGTTAGTCCAATGGGATGCTTATGTACCTTATGACTTAAGTACTAGTCTCATAATGGGGTTTGGAGAGGCTACCACACTTTAAATGCTCCAGCAATCACACACAAGGCTGGCATTTTTGGATTAAGATACCCAGATAGTGAAACCTTTTGTACTATATTCCGTATTTCAATAAATGTTTTTAACAGGCCAGTGATGAAAGAGGCAAATCTTCTGGGATTAAGAGAAAGGGGTCATTGGAAGAAGACAGCAAGAGGAGTTTGTGAAAGGGAGGAAGGGGAATTTGGCTAGAGGACTGTACAAGGAAGAGAGTGAAGAAGCTAGGATCATACACTCAGCAAACAAAGCTCAAATTTTTAGTGAACAGTTTATAGAAAGAACACCAAGAAATTCTGCTGAAATAATTTGAACTCTTTTTCTCTCTCCAAAAAGTTGGCAAAGCATTACTCTCCCTCTCACATTATTTACACAAGAAGCCTATGAGGCCAGCTAGGCTTCACTCCATAAAGCTATGAGACTGAATAGGGATTGCTGGGTCTTACAGTCAAACTGGTTTGATGTATCAACCATAGAGCAGGCTCTGTAAGCAAATATTGTGTGCATGGCTTTACTGTTGAGCACTTGGTTTACTTCAGAGGGACAGATATAATGAACTAAACAGAATGCTTGTGTTAAAGTTACCTGTTCCGGCATTTTATTGTCTGTGACACTTTTGCAGACATGGGGGTCCCAGAGAAAGCTCTGCGCACACTCCACAGGCACACCTTCCAAGATGAGCTGTTTGGCTTTATCTTCTAAAAGAAAGGAGGACCTTGTCATCGCTGAAAGGCTAAGATCCTGTAACAGTAAGCTAAGAGGAAGTAGTAGAGCACATTGTGGAAGGTTATCCAAATTTTTAATAGTAGCAACTTTCAGGTCAAAGCCTAATAAAAGCCTTTTGTATATTTATTTTGAGCATAACAACCTTTAAGAGAGTTAAGATTTTGCACTAAGCAGCTAGCAAATGCACATTAAAAGCTGAAAAAGATGAACCCCAAAGTTCTCTGTAATCTAGCAAAAGCCATACCATGATTTCTAAGAGTTTGTGGAACTGAAGGTCTACCGTGTTTTGAGATAGCAAGGCTACTGTTTTACATAAACAGTCTCACTATAAAAGAAAGGCAGGAAAATGTCAATTTCTAACTTCTTAACTTGTCACTCTTAATTGTGGAGTTGCTGCCTTTTCCCTAAACCACACAATGCAAGATCCAAGATTGATGCAGAAGGTTTCTAATAGTATCATCAAGCAACTTAATGAATTCTTATGTATCTTTTCACTCTAATTCACAGTTCAGATCCTTATAAACTGCCCACAAGAAAAAGTGTGTGCCTTTGTATATGCAGAGTCCATGTAGGATTACATTAAGTACCTGGAGCATGGTTGGGGAACTGCAGTGCTACAAGTAAATATGTTTGGGACGATGGGTCTGATGATACACAGAAGTTTTGCCTTTTTTTAAAAAACAAGCTATTCCATGAGAAAGAGAATGGAAAAAAATGAGGATTATCCATGTATACTTAGCAAATTAGAATGCTCTGTTTAAAGAGTTGCACGTCATGTGTGTTGTTCAAAACACTGTACCTACTTGAACACACCACAAGAAATCTACTACTGATGACTACAAAAATGCTACTCCTACATCAGGGGTCTCAAACTCGCGGCCCGCGGGCCAATTGCTGGGACGCGCGGGGCAGGGGGGAGGGGCCCTGTGGCCTTCAAAGCGCCTCCGGGAGCGACGCGGGATGAGCGGCCCACCACCACCGCCGCGGTGGTGGAATACTTGATGCGGCCCAGCCTCACCCAGACTCTCCTTCCAGTGGCTCCCAGGTAAGTTGAGTTTGAGACCCCTGTCCTACATGGATCTTCAATGAATAGAATGCCATGCTGAGAACATAAAAAGTGTTCTTACCAAGTAAGAGAATGAAATAATGAATTATTGTGAATATGTGATTGGCTAGTGTATACACAGAAAATGAATTTACTTTACAATGACTATGCTACTACAGAAAAAGTTGTGATGCCCAATTCAAGTGAGCATCAGTTTCATTAAGGTTACTTTTTTATTTTCTCTCTGGAAGTTTGCGAACAAGGGTCTTCAGTCATCCAGGCACACTGCTGTGACCCCACTTATGCATCCATTTAGGATCTTCTTTTTCTAACCTTTGTTCCTGGGCCATCAACTTTAGCTTGCCTGCACTGCCTGTAAACATGTATTGCCTGCAGAATTTCTCAAAACAGAAAGGGTCATTAAATTCAAACGCAGACAGAAAAAGGTTAAAGAAACTAGAATCACACAAACTTGCAAAACCTGATGTGCCTTCTTGCCTCATACAGACATTCTTACAAAACCATAGATGATGCAATAGTTTCTGATGCATTGGGGAAGCTAGAACACACATTGTTGCTGCTCAGTAAATATTGCACCTTGGCTACTTGACAGCAGGTAAATGGATGAAATACACTTTTTTGTACAACACCCAAAATGGTTGAATTAGGCTCTAAGAAATAGAGTTTATGCAATGTGATTGAAGGTTTAAGAGTGTTCCTGTAACAATGCTGCACAACTCGGCAGATTTCTTGTTTTACACACAAAACGTCTGAGTATCAATCCTGGACTTAAAGACCCCCAGTGACCGATCAAGGAAAGAACTCTGCCCAAGAAGAGGAACAGCTGTTGCCAGTCACAGTGTGTGTTTGGTAGACTAGTTAACTGAATTAGCGAAGCCCAAAGGCAAAGATGCAGAGCCCTCAAGGAGGCAGATGTCAACCTGTAGAAAAAGAAATACGTGGGGCTGCCCTTGAAAACAGTCCGGATACTTCAATTGGTACAAAATAGAGCTGCCAGGCTGCTGACGGGGACTGGGCGTTGTTCTCACATAACACCAGACCTCTACCAGCTTCACTGGCTCCCAACTGAAGTCCAGGCCCAATTCAAGATGCTGGTACTTACCTGTAAAGCCCTAAACAGCTTGGGTCCTGGATACCTGAAGGAATGTCTCTTCCCCTATATGCTCACACACCCCTTAAGATTGGCAGAGGAGGCCTTGCTCCAGGAACCTTCTTTGAGGGAGGTACAGAGGGTATCCACGCGGAGGAGGGCCTTCTCTGTGGTGGCACCCAGACTATGGAACATGCTCCCCAGAGAGGTCTGCCTGGCACCGACCCTCTACTCTTTCTGGCACCAGGTAAAGACTGTTTTATTTAACCATCATTTTAATAACTAATATCATTTTAATAATATCATTAATTGTATACGGTCATGTCTTTATTTTTTATTTCTCTTCTTTAATTAAGAGAGGATTTATTGTGGTTAATTTGTTTTTTTGTAGAATGTTTGTATGCTATTTATAATATTATATTGTTATTTATATTGGGATTTTTGTTTTCGTAAGCCATCCTGAGGCTGCTGCAAAGGACGGCATATAAATGTTTAAATTAAATTAAATTCTGTCCCCCAAACTGCACTATTAGTGAAAGACAAAGTGCTGTGTGCAGATATGTGGTTGAACAAGTAGAATCATGAAATTATGAATCTAGTTCCATGCTAGCAACTTGCAAATAAATTCAATGGTAATACAATACCTCTGGTTCTTGCTACAACTACAGAAAAAGGTTCCAATGCCAAGCAAGTAATACAGGCCAGACAATGCATCATCATACACGAGAAACTCTTAACACTTCTCCTAAAGCATGCATTTGTAGGACAAATCAAGCAGATGGGAATAACGTGTCATATCTTGGGTTTAGCACCTGTTGGCCTCGCCAGGATTCGAACCTGGATCATCTGCACCATTTAACAGAGGCTTCCATTGAGCACAAGACCAGTTTGGTGCTGTCCCTTCCTCACAGCTGCTGTTCCCTATCTAGCCCTCATTTAGTATGTGAACACCTACTCAGGAGATGGACTGGACATTTAAAACTTAAGAGAATACCAAGCATCCATGGGATATTAAAAAAAAACAAACAAACAGAAATGTATCTTGATATAAACAAGCTGTTTCGCTATTGTACAATTATATTATGGATATTTTACCTTGATATTTTTCTGGTTTTGGCATGACTTTTGATCTCTTTTTTGGTAAATTCACTCGAGGATCCCCAACAGTCAAACCTAGTACAGTACCTGATGGAAGGTCTGATGAACCTAACCCTTAAACACACAAAATGGATACAAACTTTAAAATGTTTTTCCAATTCTCATTAACATTATACAGAAACTGTCTACTGCTTTCTTACCTTTACCATTTGTTTGCAAAATAAGCACAATCCCACAAGTTAGAGAAATGGCATACAAGAATATGTAATCCTATATTAGAATACCATGGACTGAAATCGAGAAGTATCTTTTGAACCACTAAACCCAGAACAGAGGTGGCAATTGCCTATGATTTAATTGTTTCAAGAGAAATGTAAACACTAAGAGAAAAAATACAATTGAGTCTGGTGTTATAATAATTTCTTCAGATTTTTACTACCTCAGACCCTTTCTGATCTATCAAGACAGTGTGTGCATCTGTATCATTAAGTATATAAGCAAGGGCTGCAACAGAAAACCTTATGTTAGAGTGCACTGTTCATAGTTTCCTCAACCAGGCTTTCTTTCAAGACTTCTCCAGTACTGCTCTTGGAAAGGAATTAAGATCTATTGCCTTTCTGCTGGCAAAAAAATAGCAAGGTCAAAGGCGCCGCTAATACTAGCCATTAAATTAACTTCCAGCTCTGTTCACATTCTATTTTAAGTGATAACACTAGAAGGATACATCTACCATCCATTCCGACTACTCCTATATCAAGCAATTTAAGTACAATGATAATGTTATGGCTTCATGAAGAGTTAGAAACCTGTAGAAAACAAGGCTTAGGAACATCATGACTAGCATTTACCTTGCAGCAGTTCAAAGATAGTTTCTTGATGGTGATGAAGCAATACCTGATCAGGGTTTCTGCAATTTTCTATCCACCAACTGTTAATTTCAGGATTTGTAGAAACTGGTTCCTAAAAGGTCAGTGACAATAAGTACAGGGGGCAAATAGTCTGCAGCAAAGGTCCATTCCTTCCCTTTCACCTAAAGGGCTGTTTTCCTACAGATAAATACGTTCCTGGAGAATTTGCATCAAGATGAAAGCCAATTACGGTACAACTACACAGAAGTTGATGCCGATGTCTCACAAACTGGACTGACATTTGGAGAAGCTTATGAAATATACCAATTATGTGTGCAGCAATCCATGCTTTAGATTGGTTTTGTCTTCGGTATACAGAGCTAGGCAGCTGGTGCCAGTACAGCATATGAAAGGCAGGGCAAGGAATAATGGCCTGGTTATATGACAGCAACATTCTGCCATGTTTCCTTTGAATCTGGAGAACAGGAAGCTAAATTAAACTGAGTCTAACTGTTGGTCTCTGTAGCTTAGCACTGTCTATACTGTCTTAAAGGAGCTGCTCAGGATTTCTAATATGAGTCCATCACAAACTAGCTGGAGCTACCAAGGATCAAATCTGGGACCCTGTAAACAAAGAGTGGACACTACCCAATTTTACAACAAAACTGTCTGGTAAACTGTACTGCCTGGTATCTTTTATCCAGCAACCCTTCAGAATATGGAAGTCCAGAAATTTAAGCCAGCAGTATTACTGACAACATAAAATGCCTCAAATCTAGTGAGACAATTTTGTGCAAGCATATGCCATTTGTCGTAGAAATATGGTTTGTACTAATGCTATTACAGTAATGGAGTCTAATATTTGACTATAACTCTTGAACAATGAGGCTAACTTGGACATAAAATGAAAAACAATATGCACACTGTTGTATCTACTTACTGTATGGACAGATGCAACTCTGAGTGCCTCTGCAAGAACACAGTGAGAAAGGGGACCAATCAACCGATATCGGAGGATCTCCATTGTCAAATCCCTGGAAGAGACATGGTTTATCTTAAAATAGGCTTCCACAACCTAGTACCCTCCAAATGGGTTAGATTATAACTCCCATAATCTCCAGCCAGCATAGGTGGCACTCTCATGCTGGCTGCGAATGGCAAGGCTGATGTTCAACACATCTGGAGGGCACCACACCTGAAAATACTGTTGAAACATTGAAGTATTGAAGCAACTTACATAAACTAATTGAGCAAAGCTTTAAGAATTAGCAGGCAATGTACGATACCTGCCACCCTATTCCATTCCCCAAAACTGTTTTTATATGCAGTGTTCAACACAAGGGCTTTTGGAGCAGCCATTTTGAAGGTCTTTTCACCCTGTGAAATCATGCTAATTTTGACCTCTTTGGCATATCATAACTACTCCAGATGACATTTTAAACATATTTTATTATTGTGTTTAGGCTTTTGGGCCACTTAGCCTGGCAGGGATTTTGGCTTATGATGGAACAGTCTGAGGGGTTAAAAAAAGGCCTCCCAGGTTGCCTATCCTTGTGATAAGACAGCTTAACTAAGTACAGTGCTTACCTTATTACAACCCCAGTAGTTTGTGATGTCCAACAATATGGCTTGTGGGTCTCTCTAGTCCCATCACCAATAATTTTTTTTACTGGAATAACGTTTTTGCCTCCTTTTCCTTTCCTCTTCTTGCCAACATTTACACTGACATCCACTTTACTTTCTTCTTCAGGAAATGTTACAACAGGTTCAGGGCTACAGGACTCTGTGAGCTCAGGACACTGAAAAACTACTTTTAGCTCAGCCAGTATGTCCTACAAAAAAGAGGAGAGAAAATACATTCACATTGTTGAACCTGTTTTACAGATTTTCATCAAGCTATTAGCAGCAACATTTGAAATGAACACCTGAAGGTGAAAGCTTGCTTATTGGCATCTAGCTCAATATTCTCAGCTAGCCTACAGCAGCCTTTTCCAACCTGGTGCCTTCCAAATATTTGGGACTACAACTCCTAAAGCCATGCTCCCTAGAACTGATGGGAACTAAAGCCCAAAAGACCTGAAGGTATCAGGCTGCATGTTCTGTCTGGAAGACACTGTTCCATATCTACTCAATAGCTCATCCTGCTGCCAAAAGAAGTCATGTTTCCAATAAGGTACTGGATAGGATCCATGTTTGTAATGGGGTTAACAGAAGCAGACTTTCTGACACCCTCCTGTTGAGTGCAGCTCTTGCCCCTGAAAATACTACAAGAGAAACAGGAGACCAGCAGAATAGAAGGAGCTCTATTGCAGAGTGTGCATGTGCGTGCATGACACCAAGTAGAGACCTGGCATCTCTGCAACACAGATCTTGGATGCAATCATTTCACTAGCCAGTGTGGTGCAGTGGATAAAATGATGGACTGAGTACCCAAGAGATGTGGGTTCTAGTCCTCACTCGGCCATGAAGCTCACTGGATGGCTTTGAGTCAAACAGACTCTCAGTCCAACCTACCTCAAAGGGCTGCTGCTGTGAGGATAAAATGGAGCTCTGCAAGTCACCTTGGGATCCCCGCAAGAGGGGAAAAGACAGCACATAAATGCAATGTGATAACAACAACAACTACTACTACACAGCAGAAAACCCTGCGGAAATCTTTAGGAAGAACTTGGTAAGATCAGTTCTAGACAAGGTGAAAATGTTCATGTTAGTTTGGCTGATGTTTGAGGGTCTACAGTATGGTTATAGAATGCATCATCATATTATTACATTATATGACATCATCCTGTCTTTCTTCATCTTGAAAGGAAGAGGCTCACAAGGTTCTTCTTATCTCCATTTAACCTCACAACAACAACCCTGTGAGGCAGGTTAGGTTGAAAATGTGTGACAGGCCAAAAGATACCTAATGAGTGTCATGACTGAGTGGTGACTAGAACCTGAAGCTCTGGAATTCCAGACCAGCATTCTTAACTACTATACTATTCTGCACATGTCCTCAGCTCAATTCCTGGTCCCTCCAGTCAAAAGGATCAGGTGGCAGGTGATTTGAAAGAGTTCTGGAGAGCCTTTACCAGCCACAGCAGACAATAATTGGCAAGATCAACAAAGTACATGATGCCTGCACAGACTAGGCACATGCATAGTAAAGGGGATGCCTGTACCCTCTGCAACAGCAGGAAAGGTACAGACAACCCTTTAACTGCACAAACACCTAGCATTCCACACCCTGAGCTGTCTTTTCTCACCTTTATCATGAGGAAAGAGATCATCTGAATTAGGCCTGCCTACAGCAGGTCAACTTCTGCATTACAGAAAGATAGCTGCTGCCCCCAACATGGCAAGGCTCCTACCTGTTTGAAAGCCGGGTGCATCCATATCCACAGCTGCCTGCTGTCAGAGGTAGCAAGAGATCCATTTTTAGGTTTCCAAATAAAAGTAACAGGGCCAAGTGCACCCTGAGGATATTGATCTGCCTGGTACAAAGTAAGGGCTCCCTGGCGTTTCCCAGACAGACAAGGAGCAGCTGCAAATGTTGGTCCTGAGGAATATCATACACACATATACACAATTACAATTATGTTACAAATATTTTAGATATTGCCCATTCAGACCCAAAATGATTTCAGTACTCATGCATGAGGGCAAAAGGGGAGATGAGATATAATATGCAGCACTTCACACTTAAAATTTTCTGCTCAGCCTGCCAATCAGAACATTGTTAAATGCTTTTATTCTGCTCAGATTGTCTTACTGCGGTAGGAGTTGGGATACTGGAAAGTTCTCAGTGTTTGTAAATTAAAAGACCAGTTTCATTTCCCCCAGAAAAATCAATGTATCATAAAACAATTAACAGACTAAGGCTGCGTTCAGAAAATACTCCGAACTACAGCTTGGAGAACTGTGGTTAAACTTTGGCCAGGGCGACTTAATTTATATTGTTAATTTATATTGTTTTATTGGATTCTATTTATTTATGGTTGTGAGCTGCCCCGAGGCTTTGGCCAATGGGGCGGCATAGACGACCCCTAAATAAATAAGTAAGTAAGTAAGTTCCTCTTGCCTATAGGATTTAATTTCTTTCTGCATATTTTGTTCAAATTGATTTGGTGTGATACATGAACTGGCAAACTGTGCTCAAACATTCCCTGTTTGGGAATGTTTGAGCACAATTGGACCTCTGGTTTAGAAAAGTGGGCTACTAACTTCTGGAGACCTTTATGAAAGGCTGCCCTGAGCACAGCACGGCTGCCATCAGTGGTGGCTTATAAACAATCTGACTTGTAGGGCAGCAGAGGCAGAGCCAAGTCATGCGGCATAGCACTCTCTCAACATGTTATATGGTTCTGATGCAGATGAGTTTGGAAAGGCATGAAAGTTGGAAAGTGCATCTCCTGCTTCTCTAGCAAGCCTTTAAAAAAGAAACAATGTAATTCTCTGGCTCCCGCAAACCTTTAAAAGATATTTACAACCTTCTCCCCAGCAAGCCTTATGGAATAAGCTCCCGTTGAGGCCCACCTGGTGCCGACTTTAATATCTTTTTGGTGCCAGGTTAAGTGTGTCCTCTACCACAGAGCAATTTATTCGTTATATTTATATTGGAGCTTTGTTAGGTGCTTAAACAAGTCTCATGATGCAAGCTACTGTAGCTTTTAAAAAAAGTATGATGTTTTTATTTATGTTTGCATTTTACATAATGTGAACCACCCAAAGAGCTTCAGGTATTGGGCTACAGAAATAAAAATGTCTGCAAGCTTCTTACCAGCAAGTTTCTTTTTACAAAGCATTTGATTCTCTTTTTACCAAATGGCAATATACATTTCATAATTTCTCACCTCCAAGCTTTAGTCAAACATGTTTGCAACTCTCTCTCATCACCAAGCTTTTAAAGTATTTGCCCTCCTGCCAAACATTTCAAAAAAGTACTGCAACTGTCACCAACAAGCAGTTAAAAATGCAACTCTCTTTCCCACCTCATTTCAATCCATAACCCATTGTCTCTACTGACCAATCTATTTTTAAGATCTACAATTCCCACCCTGATTCCCAGCAAAAGCCAGTTCTTCTAGAACAACAAGAATTATATGGTGGAGTGGGGGCACCACCACACAACAGAATAAATCAAGTCACGTATAGAACCCATTCAGCAATATACAATCCTACTCTTCCACTGGGAACAAGAAAGGGCAGCAAGCAGACAAAAATAACTGAAGAACTTGAAAGAGTTATTAGGATGTAACTGGAAGCTGACACAGACTAGCTAGGACTGTAACTTACATCAAGAGAGAAACTTGGAGAGAAGGCTCAGTTATCAGTGTACTGGGGCTGTCTCTGTCATGCCCAGATATATTTCCATTGGCTCAGGAGTCTACCAACTGGAGATCAAATTGCTCATACAGTTCTCACTGCCACCTATCCTGCTGTCTCCAGTAACTGCTGATGGTAAGTTTGATTTCATTGGCTGCTATTGCCAGTAATGAGGCTTTTCTTCTCCTTTTTAGATACTTCCTGCTCTTTCAACTCGTTGTTGGACTGGTTGCCCTTGCAAACAATTCCCCCACATCTTTACATGGGGAAAGTTAGTTCTATAGTCATTTAATGAGGTCAAGATGCTCACACTAGCTGTTACCAGCACAGACTTAATAGGAAACAACAATGGGGACCAGTAGAAATGCACCACCAACCAATCGATATTTTAAACCCCTTTTCTATCTTTGGGGGAGACAAGGCTCCAGTCCCCTTGCTGTATGCCCAGCACCGCCTCTGGCTGTTACTAGTGACTGCTATGGCAAATGTCATAAAGCATGTTTTATTTTACAAAGGGATAATGTCGTATACTGATTGCTGGCATCTCTTTCTCAAAAGTCCCAAACCAGAGTCAATAGCAGAGTGGCTAATTCTGCCTTTCATAGCACAGCAAATATCTGACATGGGGCAGGGGAGAAGAATGGGGACAACTAGTGGAGAGCAAAGGCTACAATTCAACCTTCCATTATGCTTTTCAAATGAACAATATTTCATTGCACAAATGTGGCCAAACTTAGCACTGCCCAGCTATAGACAGTGGCCTCTCAAGCCAGACTAAGTAGTCAAGATCAAAACCATGCGATTTTTTTAAAGTAGTTTGAGAAAATACTACCTGTATCTACATTACACATTTTAGCAAGTGGCGTTAGAAGCTCCTCCTCTTTTCCAATCAACTCCAGACAGCAGTAATAAGACAAATCCTGATACCAAAGAAAATATATTGAATGTCAAGCTGCAGAGAAAAAAATTTGGCATGCTAGAGAAGCTGAGTTATCCACTGGATGTAAATTATTACATTGCATTTATACCCTGCCTTTTCCCCCTTTTACAAAAAACTCAAGCTAGCTTACACAGCCCTCACTCCATTTTATCCTCACAACAACCACCCTGTGAAGTAGATTATTCTAGGATTTAGTGGCTGACCTAAAATCTAATTAACATCATGGTTAAATGGGGTCTAGAACTCAGATCTCCCAGGTCCTCAGTCCTGTATTCTACCTAGTGTACCACAGTCAAAAAAGCGTTACTATTAGCTAAGTTACTATTAACTTTGCTATTAAACATTAACAAGAACTCAACAGCTGGAGCCATGGGAACATAGTGCACAAAAATGCTCAGATATGGGTAAGTCAGATTCATCTTTTCTCTACACAACAAGCGCTTCATGAATGCTAAAAGGAAGAAAGGTCACAATCTTCTAGAAAGGAACTTTGCAACCTTTGCTTTAGAGATTAAGTTTTTAACATTGCCGAGAATAGATGCATAAATAAACGCAGTACCTGAAGGAGACAGTGGTTTGCCATGGCTCGATAGCAGGCCCTATAGCTCTTCATTGTGGGCCTGTCTCCTAAGCAGTATCCCCATTTCTTCACCATGTGAAAGCGTTTTGCATGCCAGATGTGTGTTTCCAGCCAGATATTCTTCTTTTGCCTGTGATTGAACACTGCCACCAAATCTGTATGACGCCGCCTGGCTTTACGACACTTACTCTTTGGGAGTTCCTTTTTCTGATGTTCAGGTTTCTCTGCCTGTTAAGTCAGAATACGGGATAATATGCTGCACTGCCTTTATTTACAAACTGGAATCCAGAGTGATTCAAATAACGCGTCCTACAGGACAGTGGTTTTCAACCTTTCTACAGCTGGGGACCAGCCAAAAAACAAAAACCACCTTGGGAACCGCTGAGGCAGAAACAAAAAGCACCACACAAAGTATTCTGTGTATTAGTTTGCAAACACAATACCAAAAAAATGAAAATTTTCCAGAACCACCAGAAACTGAGCAACACAAAAAGCCAACAAAAGAACAGAATACTGAAATTGGTGCAGTGTGGCTCCCCTGAGCTGCCTATCCCCACCCTGCCTCCCCTGGTGCCACTGGTGCACCACCTGCAAATGCTATGCCAACCGAGGAAGAAGTGCTAAAACACAACCAGCCCCCAGAGCCCCCCACAGACCGGTGGGAAATCTGCGGACCGGCACCATGGTCCATTGCTAAAGGATACTAAGACTGTCATTCAAGGTCCCAAAGGAATTGTTTGGTGCCAAGAATCACCAATTTAAAAAAGAAATAAGGGAAACTCTTTGAAAAGGAGATGGCCATGTCCAATTGTGTTACCACCTTCTGATCAACAGTGTCGACAATCTGACACTTTTTGAAAGTGTGAACAAATAAATAGAGTATTTTTTATGGCAGGTTAAGTAGAAAAATAAAATGAAGAATCACCTCTATTCTGGCAAGTTCACGGAGTCGTCTGGGTAGGCGTTTGATATTGTGACTCATAGCTCGTCTCCTCATGTGTCTAGGAAGAGACTGAAACACTAAGGTATTGGAAGACTTCTGTGTAACAGCCTTTAACATAGCCTTTATTTCTGCAGCACGAGCTTGAATGAAAGGAGACACTGAAATAAAAATAACTTTTTCAGAAAATGTCATTTGATGAAAGCCCTAAATGAGAGAGTCTACATTTCGTGACAATAAGGCTTGAAAAAATGCTGATGTACTACACTCCATACAGTTCCATTTCAAATTGCATCTAGCAACTTTCATGAACATGCAGAATGCTAAAATACAGTTCACAGGCATAATGCTGTATTATTCCAAAATTATCATTTACAGATTAAAAAGTCTACCTATAGTTGTAAAAGAGTGATGAAAATCAAAAAGATAAAAAAATTCAAATAACGCAGGCATTCCCTTTTAAGTATTAAGATATAGTAGTCCAAGTGTGCAAACAGTTAATTCCGATGCCATTTATGAACAAGCCTAACACCATGACGTAAAACCTGTTCAAGTTATAAATTATAGAACTATAGCATAACAATGGGACAACTGAACAACTAATCAGATCTAAAAATCTAAAAACAATGCTGCTGCTGGGGAGGACGCCGCCATCTTGCTGGCTGGCAAGTGCCAGGCGGCCGCCCTTGCTTCTCCGCCCTGCCGGCACTGGGTGAGAGCCACACCGAATTGGGGGCAGGGCGCAGGGATGGGCCGCTGGCTTATCTCGCCGGACGCAGAACTGGGCCCCTCTCACCCCCTCCCTCCGACCATCTGCTGCCACTGCCGTCGAGCCGGGGAACACTGAGGGGCGCTCCACTGGACCCCGCGGCCATCGCCGGACCCACCGGGGCCGGAGGACGCCGGCCGGTCAATGCTGCTGCTGCTGCCGCTGGGGAGGACGCCACCATCTTGCCGGCCGGCGAGTGCTGGGTGGCCGCCCTTGCTTCTCCGCCCCGCCGGCGCTGGGTTAGAGCCATGCCGGATTGGGGGCGGGGCGCGGGGACGGGCTGCTGGCTTATCTCACCAGACGCGGTCGGGGCCTGTGGCCAAAGGGCGGTCACCGCCGTTTGGGGGCCGTGTGAGGGCTGGGCTGGCCAGGGGCTATGTTGTCGGCCAGGAGGTGGGATTGCTAATTGGATTGGGATGTGTTGTGGGGGGTTTAAGTGTTTTTAGGTGTTTTTAGCTTATATTTTTAATGGAGTCATTCTTGGCTACGAATATGGGGTTGCCTGGGGAGCGCGTGGGCGCCGCCATTGGGGTGGTCATGGGCAATGGACGTTATGGTGTTGGGGGGTCTAACATGTCCACATAGGAGGAGGAGGGACAGATGGCTAGCACCTTTTCCTCTTTCTGGTTATTCCCCCAGCCTGAGGGTTCCAGGTAGTCCTGTCAACCGCCCCCCGGGCCTGTCGGTGCTGCTGCTTAATGCCAGGTCAGTCCACAATAAATCTTCCCTCATCCATGACTTGATTGTGGATGAGGGGGCCAACCTGGCTTGCATTACAGAGACCTGCGTGGGAGAGGGGGAGACGTCTCCCTCTCTCAACTGTGCCTGCCCAGGTATCTGGCCCAGCACCGACCACACCTGGAGGGGAGGGGAGGGAAGGGGAGGGGAGGGGGGTCGCTTTGGTTTACTGAGTCTCTATTTCCCTCATGGAGCTTCCTGTCCTCTCCAGGCTGGGTCTAGAGTGCCTCTACTTGGTGTTGGGCGACCGAGGCAGACTGGGAATTCTGTTGGTGTACCGTGCACCCTTCTGCCCAACAGACTCCCTGCCTGAGCTGACGGAGATCGTCTTGGATTTGGTGTTGAAGATTCCCAGGGTGCTGGTCCTTGGGGACTTCAATCTCCACGCCGAGACGGTTCTGAACGGGGCGGCTCAGGACTTCATGGCTTCCATGGCAGCCATGGGGCTGTCTCAACACATAATTGGCCCAACCCATGAACGTGGACACGCTCTGGACTTGGCTTTCTCAACGAGGCAGAAAGAGGGTGATCTGAGGGTGAGGAACTTGAGTCTGACACCCCTGTCATGATCAGATCACTTCCTCGTGAGGTTTGAGCTTGAGAGTTGCCTTTGCCTATGTAAGGGTGCGGACCTGATTGCGCTGGTCCGCCCCCAGAGCCGGATGGATCTGGATGGACCTGAAGGCCTTGGGGGATTTCCCGGTTGATAAGGCTGGTGCTCCTGTCAATGCCTTGGTTGAACTATGGAATTGGGAAATGACCAGGGCTATTGACACAATTGCTCCTAAGCGTCCTCTCCCACCTGGCAGAGCCCGTTCATTCCCTTGGTATACACCTGAACTATGGGTGATGAAGCGGGTTGGGAGACGTCTAAAGCTTAGGTGGAGGAAATCACGGGATGAATCTAACCAAACACACTTAAGAGCCCATTATCGGGCCTGTGCTGTGGCGGTGAGTGCGGCGAAGAAGAAATTCTTCTCCGCTTCCCATTGCCTCCTCACAATGCCGTCCGGCGGAGCTCTTTCGGGTGGTACAGGGGCTGGTACACCCGGGCCCAAAGAAAGGTCTAATGCCACCCTCAAAGGCCCGCTGTGACAACTTTGCCAGGCATTTCAGGGAGAAAATCGCTCAGATTCGTCACGAGCTGGACTCTACTAGCGAATCAGATTCTACTGGGGAGGTGCCAATGTTGCCATTTGGTCCACAATTGATGGATGAGTTTATGTTGCTGCGGCCTGATGATGTGGACAAGGTGCTTGGACAAGTACGTCCTACCACCTGCTTACTGGACCCTTGCCCATCTTGGCTACTCAAGAAAGCCAAGGACGGGATTGGGACCTGGATCCTGGAGGTTGTCAACGCCTCTCTAAGGGACGGCCGGGTACCTGCCCCTTTAAAGGAGGCGGTAGTCCGGCCAGTCCTAAAGAAGGCATCCCTGGATCCAGAGGTGGCTGCCAATTATAGACCGGTGGCCAACATCCCGTTCTTGGGCAAGGTGTTAGAGTGGGTGGTGGCGGGACAACTCCAAGCACTCTTGGATGAAACTGATTATCTGGACCCATTTCAGTCCAGCTTCAGACCTGGATACGGTATTGAATCTGCCTTGGTCACCCTGTATGATGACCTGTGCAGGGAGAGAGACAGGGGGAGTGCGTCCCTGTTGGTTCTCCTGGACCTCTCAGTGGCTTTGGATACCATCGACCATGGTATCCTTCTGGATAGGCTTGCGGGATTGGAAGTTGGAGGCACTGCTTTGCAGTGGTTCCACTCCTATCTCAATGGCCGATTCCAGAAGGTGGTGCTGGGGGACTATGGCTCTATGGAGTTCCGCAGAGGTCCATTTTGTTCCCCTTGCTATTCAACATCTATATGAAACCACTGGAAGAGGTCATTAGGAGGTGTGGGCTGCGGAATCATCAGTACACTGATGATACCCAGCTCTACCTCTCGTTCTCAACTAATCCAGGTGAGGCAGTGGCTGTACTGAACTGGTGCTTGGCCGAGGTAATGGACTGGATGAGGGCCAATAAACCGAGGCTCAATCCAGACAAGATGGAGGTCCTGTTGGTAGGTGGGTCGGGCTTCGGGATGGGGGACCTGGACCTTGTCCTGAACGGGGTTGCACTCCCCCTTAGGGACAGGGTTCACAGCTTGGGAGTGCTCCTCAACCCAGAGCTGTCATTAGAAGCTCAAGTAACAGCGGTGGCGAGGAGCGCCTTCCTTCAGCTTCGGTTGATCCATCAGCTGCGTCCCTACCTGGAGAACGACTGCCTGGCAACAGTGACACACGCATTGGTCACTTCCCAGTTAGACTTCTGTAACGCGCTCTATGTGGGGCTGCCCTTGAAGATGGTCCGGATACTTCAATTGGTGCAAAATAGAGCTGCCAGGTTGCTGACGGGGACTGGGCGTTGTTCTCATATAACCCCAATTCTCCGTCAGCTTCACTGGCTCCCCACTGAAGTCCAGGCCCAATTCAAGGTGTTGGTTATCACCTATAAAGCCCTCAATGGCTTGGGACCTGGTTATCTAAAGGCGTGCTTGCGTCCATATATGCCCTCCTGCCCCCTGAGATAGGTGAAGGAGGCCCTTCTCCGGGAGCCCTCCGTGAAGGATATTAGGAGGGTGAGTACCCGGAGGAGGGCCTTCTCTGTGGTGGCACTCCACCTATGGAATGTGCTCCCCAGAGAGATCTGTCTGGCGCCATCGTTTTTTGGCACCAGGCCAAGATCTTTCTATTTAAATGATATTTTAATTGTTAATTGTTGTTTTTATTTATTGGTTTTAAACTATTGCCGAGATGCTCCGAATTTTTAATGTCATTCTATCTTATAATGTTTATTTTCTTTGTAAGTTGCCCTGAGGCTTTCTGTGATGGGGGTGGCATAAAAATGCTATAAATAAATACATAAATAAAAATACAATCCTATGGGAATTTAGCCAGGGAAAAATAAGGGACTGCCCATCTTTTTTCCATCTAAACTTGCATAAGATCGCTTGCTAAGACATTTAATTTACATCAAAGAATCTGATGTACAGTTGACTAAAATCTCAGATAATGCTTTTGCACAACTGCTTTGAACTTCTTCCAAACACAGCAAAGGGCAAGCCTCAGCCCTCAAATCATGTTGAAAGCAGGAGAGGAATGCCAGAGCTTGCCACTTTAGTAGTGTGCCTCTGAAGTACAGAACAGCTGTGGGGATGATCTCTATTCATTTTCCAGCTTTAAGCATAGAGGTGAACAAGGGCTTATCCCTGGCTTCACATTGAATTTCAGAGGAACATGGCCTCAGGAACCAGTAAATATCTTGATTTGGTCAGCTACCATGGTCAATCAAGTGGCCACTTGGTTGGCCTGCACAAGAAAATCATGATCCCAGGAGACTAGAAAAGAAAAAGTTACAAGAGACCAACATTTCCTTTTTATAGGACTCAAAACAGTTAATACAGGTACATGCAGACAGACAGGTGTAAGTTGATTGCATACTACTACATTCTGTGGATTCAAAAAACAATTTGGTCACAACCATGATATAGCTTTATAGCATATTATTATGATTATTATTATTATTATTAGAACATTTCTATGCCGCCCCTTGCCGAAGCCTCGGGGCGGCTTACAACACAATAAAATACAATACAATACAAAAATAACAATATAAAATTAAAATTAATAATATAAAATAAATAAAAAATATAAACGATATAAAAGAAGTTATAAAAGAAAAGAGAAGAAGTCGCCCTGGCCAGATAAATAAGTAAATATTGTTAACAATTAAAATGATGTTTAAATAAAAAGGTCTTCACCTGGCGCCGAAAAACAAATAACGACGGCGCCACATCATACTATGCTATAGCTTTATGTGAAGAGAACAAGCAGCAGCTACTGTCAAGCTAATGTATTTGCCCTTCCCTCTGCTCATCCAGCACAGCTGTGAGAAGCAGAACAGAAGCTTTTGCTTATAATGTCACAGCTTGACATTATAGCCAAACCTTAAACTGTGGATAATGTTAACTATGAGTGAACAAGGTTCAAGAAAGCCAGTGTGGTGCAGTGGTTAAAAGCGCGGGGCTGGGACTCAGGTGACCTGGGTTCTAGTCCCAGCTTGGACAACTGGGTGTCTTTGGGCCACTCATAGACTCTCAGCCCAATCTTACCTCACAGGATTGTTGTTCTAGGGATAAGACTGAGAGCAGCAGGAGTAAGCCACCTTGAGTTCTTGTATGGAAAAAGGCAGGTTATAAATCTAATAAATAAATGATCCATGGATTGAAACTAGTTTATTTCAGACAAACGCAGTTAAAATTAACCACAGACTGGGGCTTTAGCAAAACTAGCTAACCTAACTAGAAGCAATAACATCTGTGTTCCTCCTTAGACTCAGTGCAGGAGTAGGGGATCACTTGATCGCTTCTCTGCACACTGAAAACTACATCTAGCACTACAATCTAGCACACCTTTTCTATGAAGGGTCACCGAGTCATAAGAAAAGTCAAATGGGGGCTATATCTAACAATGGACCAAGCCACAGCCAAAGGAGTATAAACAGGACTGTGATCAATCACTTCAGGTCACATTAAGACAGTTATTGTGGCCTAATTTATAACCTATCATTTAAATGCACAGACCCAGAGCAAAGATTGACAGGTCTTCATAGTTGCTTACCTGTTACATATTTGGGCATTCCATGGGTAGTTTTTTGATGTGAGAAGCCCTGCTGTGAGGTTTCAAAGTGCAATTCTGTTGATAAGTCAAAGAAGAGTTTTATATTATGATGCATACTACAATCTAAATCACTGATCTTAAAAAAAAAAAAGATATTTTCAGTTATTTAGCAGCAGCTCCGCAGTTTATTAACTCTCTTATTTAAACAGCATTCCAAAAGGAGATTTATGTGACAGGATGCTACTTTATTGCAGAAGATATTCACATGGCAGCATATTTAAAGGTATTTAATATAGTCAGATTTTGTTGCAAAGAACAGACTGGGAGTTAAGCTACAGTTAGCACTTGAATATTTGGGATGGGGTAAGCAACCTTCTACCCTCTGTGTGCTTAGGACTACAACTCATAATCAGACCACCGGCCATGCTGGCTGAGGTTTAGGGGAGTTACAATTTAAAACATCTAGAGTACCTACACCTTATGTAACTACCATTAAGGGCAGCATTCATCTCAAATCTCTTGAAACTTCAGGCATGTTGGAATATTGCTTTGTGAAAAACTTAATTACAACATAAGAACCCATGCTACTAACCCATAATTATTCATGCTACAATACGATCCCTAGTAACTGTTTAATCTTTCAGACCAAAACCAAGTTATAAAATTACCTCCTATGGATTATAGGAATTCCCTTGAGTCATAACTAGTCTCTCCTCCTCTATGTCTGGTTTAACCAAGGACACAATTCTACATGCAAAAGCTCCCAAGTTTTATTCCATACATATTGAGGTAAACATGATTGGGCAGCATATGAGGGAAAAGATCATTTGCTTTAGACTTGGGAAAGGCACTACCAGTCAGGAAGAGAATGGTGAACAGAGAAATGGTCTGACCTTGTATAAGAAAACATCCTCTGCTCACTGCAAGACAACTGGAATGCTGTTTCTCCAGGTTAGGAATGAAAGGCAGTTTCTCCTACCTTTTTTGGAGTGGCACCTTCAGGCTCCTTAAGCAAGGGTTGTAGCTCTTGTGCTGGCCAGATCCCTCTCCCTGAGCTTCCAAAGTGATACAAAAGCAGCACACAAAAGAGCTATTTCTTAGTAAGCTAGCAGATACCCTTCCCTGAAATCTTCCCTTTTCTCATTTTTTTATCAACATTCCTACCATTCTGTGCCACTGTGCTCCCTTCCTTTTCTCTTTGAGGTGCAACAGGCAACACCTCATGGGGGAGGGGAAATAAAATGTGCCCTTGGGCTTACGAACTAAAGCCACTCAGAACAGGTTTTATTCCTCTTTCAGACTATCAATGAAGAGAGTAAGTTGTAACAGTCACCTTGTTTCTTGCGTTGAGTAGTTCTGTCATCACCATTCCGAAAATACATTTCACTCTGGCCAGACCCACTTTCAGAGGGAAAGGTCACACTGGCAGGCTGGTTTTTCATCTTCTTGGCCCTTTTCTTCTCTTTTGCATTTGACATTTCTGCAGTACAAGAAAAAATGATTACAGATACCATCACTCTCTAATACTGAGACCCAGTGAATATATAACTATAAGCAACACAAAAAGAGACATTGGGGTATAAAACTGACTAAAGTCTACAGATCCTCAAACCATTCTGTACAAAAGCAGCAACAACATAAAGAACAAGCCATTGCAGAATTAAGATTAATAGTAACAATCTACTCAAACCGAAGCCCATTTATTAATGTAGATAGCACAACAATGGGTGGTTAGCCCTACTTAGAAAAAAATCCATTAAAATGAAAGCGATTTAGATTATCTTCTGATAAAACCCAATATTTTATGCACATAGATTTTTATTCTTTAACTGTGGAGACTGCTTCCTTCCCAAAGTTCTTGAAGCAGTTACTGCATTTATACATGCCACCCAATTCCCACTCAAACAAAAAAGTAAACAATTACTATGACATAAACTAAACTACATTAGCTGAGATATTGCACAGTAATGTAATGCTGAATTGCTTTATTCCACTCTCCTGGATTTTTGTGGAGTCACCCTCTCAGACTGCAGAGCTGGATGATGATTTGGCTTCTGCTTCTTACTGCAGCTCCATCCTTCCTACATCAGCAACACATGCTGTACAAAGCTGTTGCTCTGTCTTTGGTTCATTAAAATAGCAATAGATGCTGGATAGAAAAGAGCATTTGGAATCATTAGGCTACTTCTGGCTCCCCTCTGTCAATGAGCAAATAAGAGGCTATGAAATGGGAACCTCTGCATCTTTTCCATTATATTAATTTGTACAGTGTCATTGCAGATGAAGGTCTATATCTGAACAACCCTGGTAAAGATACAAATATAGATTGCTACACAAGCCTGAGTAGCCTGAAATAAAAGTAGCAAAGGAAATATGGACTTTTTCATATTTGAAAAGCACCTATTAGACACAAATTCCAAAAATTCTTTTTTTCACCCACCACTACAAACTCACTCTCTTCCCCCATCCATTAATACAAGGACAGGGTTAAACCAACACAATAACTCATACATAGGACAAATCATGATTTGAAACATGGGTTTTGCTGAGATAGGGTTTACTATGCAAACCATAGTGAATAAACCATAGTTCACTGACCAACATTATGTGTTCTCTTCATGGCTTGTTCCTAGTTAACAAACCATCACTTGTTAGTGCAGCTGGGTGCAGGCAACACAATAACCCACACTTCAAGGGCAACCCACAGCTCATAGGCATCCCTCACTCATTCCTGGAGTACATGGGTTATTGAATTGCCTGAAATTAGTGATGGCGATAGTCTGCCACTGGTTGTCCACCACGAGGTGCACTCACAGGACAATACTGGAGCGCGAGGCATTCCGTTCTGTGGGCCTGTTAAGAAACATGTTTCTAAGCGGGAAATTCCGGCGCTTACGCTACGGAACACACCTCCCCTCAGCCGTTAGCTAGGCGAGCGCCTCTTATTAAGAGGACGCATTTCCCCGGCCTCCTGCCTCGAGCACCACTTAGCGGGCCAAACCTAAGCCCTGTCCCCGTCCTGTCCCACTCCTCTTTATCATCCCCACTACCTGAGACTGTACCGGCGCTGCGTTCTCGGGGCGTGAAGCTTACAACCTGCCCTGGACGAGCCAGGCCGTCACTCAGCAGTACCTGCCACGATTCTTCCGGCCGGCCAACTGGCTAACCAGCCACGCTGCGCTCACTTCCTCCAACCGAAAAAGCTTCACGCACCTCCAGCCACCGACTCTTTCCCACAACTTCCGTCCTGTTCCTACACTCTAGACTGCATCCCCCATAATCCTCCGCAACAAGAGAGGCTACGGTGGGCGGAGAGGGTCTTAAACCAATCACGCGCCGGGTTTGCTTCTTAATAGCTGATGGGGCGGAGCGTTAAGTTTTTCGGGGAGGATCAGGGAAAAAGGGGTGGCTGGTCAAGTTAAAAAGCCGGGAGCGTCAGGCTGCAGTTGTGTCTTTGTTCGTCAGCTTACGAAGAGTCTAGGGGAGCTGCTGTTTCCGTCGTTGCTATGGCCACATTAGTAAAGAAAATTATTAGCACCGCTAGGGCTCCTGCTGCGATGGGCCCTTACAGGTACGGGTAACGTCAGAACGCATTCCTTCGCTCAGCCGGTTAACCTGCGGAATTCGCATTCTCACGTGGGGGGAGGGCGGTTTCAACAGGGCTCTCAGTGCTTACTAGTCTCGACGTCTGGTATTGCATCCACCGTCGAAGTCTGCAGGCCGAGGAACATGAGTAGGAGGGTGCTATGGCTTACTGTGGATTTTGCATAAGCATCTAATCCATGTGTTCTACTGAGTAGGCATACAGGATTGGGCTGTCATTGTGGATAGGATCGCAACTGAACACTTACCTCTCTGGCAATTAAAATAAAAGCATTGTTTCAAATCTCCTACTATGTCATCTTGGTTTCTCTCTTCTGACCAGCTATAGGATTCATAATTATCCATTTAGGGTTTGGGAATTCTTTATTTTGGGATGCTTTTTTATTGATTCCTCTGTTTCTAAACCATGCTTGGTGAAGTTCATAATGCTTGACAACTCTAACTGAATTAACCTTTACCTTTGGTTTATTATCTTTTGCTTTTATTTTTGGACAGAATTAGCCTTGAGTTGCTCAACAACCTGAAACCATAGTTAATGAGTAATTTTTAGGGATTATTAATTATGTGGGTCTGCTTTGAGACTGCTGTTGCAGGGTAGGTTTCTTGTACAAGTTAATAGATATGATAAATAATAAGGAGAAAGCAAGGTCTTCAGCTTTAGTTATTTAATTTCTATAGCACCCCATAGCTGAAGCACTTTGGGTGGTTTACACAGACCATAAAAACAAATGATAAAAGTACAATAAAAATATAAAATCAGAAAAAATATTCAAAAGTTTCAAACAGATAATAAAAAAGAGAATAACAAGGAATAACCGAGAGTGAGAAAATGACCCTGCAGAACACCTGGTGATCCTCCACAAGTCTCTGGGTGGCCAAATAAGTTGTTACAAGCCTCAGAAAAGAGAGCTGTCTTAACCTGGAGCTGAAAAGATGACAGATTCATTGCCAGCCAGGCTGCAGCGGGGCGGGTATTCCCTAGATGGGGGCCACCCCAAGAAAGCCATACTCCTTATTGCCACCCTCTGGACCTCCCTCAGATTTGGCACTCATAGGAGGGCCTCAGAGGTTGAGCAGAGTGTCCAGGTAGATTACCTTGATTTCAACATAGTAATATGTTGAGGAACTGAAACACCAAGGGAGAATAACTATTGGACATTCTTACTAGTTTTACAATTTATCTTAAAGTAGCATCTTCTCTTGCTGATGCAAATAGTAGTTTTGGGAGAACTTGGTCTACAGGTCAGAAATGAAGCAAGGGAATGATTCATAAATTTATGTGAAGCCAACAATCTGTTTCTTCCAAATAAATACTTGAGCTGATCAGATACCTGTACCAATAAGCATCAAGTAGGCTACATAATTGAAAGTAGCAGATAGAAAATCTATTTTCTGACTGCCAGAACAAGACCAGGAAGTAGATTGGGGTAGTGACCATTTACTATTACTACAGAAAAATCAGAGTAAAGCTGAGAACGAACACTAACAGAAGAAAAATGCCACCATACAGCATAAATAACATTTCTGAGGGATTTAAAGTCCAAATAAAAAACAGATTTGCATTACTGAACTTCATTGTCAACTATGAACCAAGTTAATCACAGAAACATAAAATAGCAGAGTTGGAAGGGGCCAAGGCCATCTGGCTAACTTCTGACTTAACTTCCTGCTGTTGTAGGACATCAGTTTACCCCATTTCCCTCAGATGACTGACTAGTTTCTTTTTTGAATGTCTATAGTGTGAGAGAGCCCATGAACTCTCTAGGCAACAGATTCCACTGTTGTATTGCTCTGACAGGAGAATTTTCCTGATATCTAGCCTGAATCTGGTTTTATCACAACTTGTGTATTGCATGTCCTACACTCTGGTATGAGCGAGAGGAAATCTTGTCCTTTCTCTTTGTGATAGCCCTTGAAGTACTCATGAGAAATACTCATGTTCACGCTCATTCTTTTCTTCTCAAGGCTGAACGTAGCTAGCTCCCTCAGTCTCTCTTTGTTGGGCAATGTTTCCAAACCCCGGATCATTTTTGTTGCCCTTTTCTGGACCCTTTGTAATTTTCTGCATCTTTCTGAAATCTTGGTGCCCAGAACTGGACAGTGTTCTAAAATAGGAGAACTATTACTTCTCATGATTTGGATGTAATACTTTTGTTATCCCAAAATAGCTTTCGCCCTTTTTGTAGCTGTACTGTATTGTTGGCTCATATTTCGCCTGTTGTCCACAATAACTCCACAGTCTTTTTCTTTTGCAGTACTGCTGAGCTACATATTCCCCATCTTGTATCAATGCATCTGGTTTCTTTTTCCTAGGTGGAGGCCTTGGCATTTGTCTCTATTGAATCTCATTTTGTTATTTCAGCCCAGTGTTCAAGCTTATCAAGATTGCCCTGGATCATCAGGGTGTTTGCTGTTCCACCCAGTTTTGTATTGTCTCCAAATTTAATTATCATTCCTTATACTTCCTCTTCCAAATCATTAATAAAGATGTCAAAGAGCACTGGGTCTAGGACTGAACCCTGGGGCACTCCACTAGTTACCTTTCTCCAGTCTGAGAAGGTAATTGATGAGCACTCTTTGTTCCTGATTTAGCAACCAACTTTGCAACCTCATAGTTTTTCTGTCTAGTCCACTTTTTGCTAGTTTGCTTATCAGGATGTTATGAGGCACTGTGTCAAAAGCTTTACTAGAGTCAAGGTAGATTATGTACACAGTGTTTCTGCTGTCAGTTTGGAAGATTATCCAGTCAAACAATGAGATTAAATTAGTCTGACAGGATTTATTCTTGATAAATCCATGTTGGCTTTTATTAAGCATTACATTTTCTTTGACGTGCTTGCAGACTGATTTTTTTCAATACTGGATTAAAACTCTGGACTGAAACCAGAGACATTATTAGGGAAGAATGCAAAAAGAGAGTTACTTTAGCAAAAAGAAAGAAAAAGCCTAGATGGATGACAGAAGGAGCAGTCATAATTGCTAATGACAGGAGAGAAGCAGCAGGTGATAGAAACCAGGTCAGAATCCTGAATGAAACTTTTCAGCAACTTTCACACAGAGACAAAAAGAACTATTGCAATGATCAGTGAAAATAAATAGAAGAGTACAGCAAAAGAAGTAAAAGAAATGCCCAGAAGAACTCAAAGGGCAATTCAAACCTGGGTTAGGAATGGTGAAATACCAAGATGGGAACATACTATCCAACCACGATGAAATAAAGAGAAAGTGGCAACAATATACAGAAGAGATAAAAAGATGACAGACCCCTCTCAAAGAGGAATTATATGAGGAAGAACCTCCAGTATTAGAAAGTGAAGCAAAAACTGCTCTGAAAGCCCTTGGAAGGAATAAGGCACCAAAAATAGAATAGTTTTATTGGTACCCTAAGCTGCAGAAACTGAAATCCTATGTCAATAGTGGGAAAAACAAAACAATGACCCACAAACTGAAAACATGCAATATACTTTCCAATTCTCAAAAAAGCAGTACAGTAACTGTAGAACTATTGCACTAATTTTGCATGTAAGCAAAGTGATACCCAAGGTGGATTCCAAAAAGGAAGCAGAGTTAAGTTCACATTGCGTGCGCGCACACACACAGCTTTAGAAGAAAATCAGTCTATGCTTATAGCATAACCTTTGATGGTGCAGAAGCTGTGGCTGCGCCTGAAAAAAATGGATATGGCTCAGCACATGGACAAGAAGCTACTCTTTGGGCAGAATATAATGAAACTTAGTCCTTTCCTTTAGGCAAAGGAATCAGGCGAGGGTGCAATTTATCTCCCTATCTGTTCAATCTTTAGACAGACTATATCACAAACCTGCATTAGGATCAGAGGAAGGAAGAGTTGATACGCTGTATAGATAATTTAAGTTATGCAGATAATACCATATTACTGGCAAGAAAGTAGCAATTAAGGGAAACAACTGCTCATACAAATTAAAGAAGATTTAGTTGGACTGCAGCTGAATACTAAGAATACAAAAGACAAACAAACAAACCCATGACTGCAGAAGAATTACAGAGCTTTACTGTTAACAGTGAAGAAATTGACATGGTAACTGGGCATGCAAAATCGTTCACAAAGCAGGGGTGTGAAAGCTGGACATGAAAAAAGCTAACATGAAGAAACTTGATGCATTTGAAACATTGTACTTAGAAGAGAGCTTTGCGAACACCCTGAACTGACAGAATGGACAAGTGGGTTCTAAATCAATTCAAGCCAGACCTTTTCCTGGAAGCAAAAACTATGAAACTGACGGTTTGTATTTCAGACACATGATGAGAAGGCAAGACTTGCTGGGGGATACAGTAATGGTATTGTGAGATAATAATGGTAGGGAAAGTCTAAGGCAGGAGAAGACAAGGAAGACCAATTATGTGATGGCTCAGGTCCATAAAGGAAACCACAACCTTGAGTTTACAAGAGCTGAGCAGGGCAGTCAAGGAGAGGGCACCTTGGAGGGCATTTATTCATAAAGTTGCCATAAGCCAGAAAGGACTTGACAGCAAGTAACAAGAATAGTAATAGAATTAGGTGGGATTAGATGTTGTGAGCATTCCTTAAACATCAATTGATAGAAACGGAGTGGTATTCCCTCCTGTGTAATCTTTTCAACATATTTGAGCTAGATGTTAAAGCCCAACAGTACTATGATATACAAGTCTGCTCTGAACTGGTGTTTATGGGACTGCAGCCAAAGTTGGTTGCTTCTCATCTGAAAGTGTTTTAGAGAAACTCATCATCATGCATGAGGTGCAAATCATAAATCACCCATTCTTGAAAAGGCTTCCATGAATTTGGAATACCCCAGGTGGGCCACAGCTTAGAAACAGGGCACCTGCTTTGCACACTGCAAGTTCTAGTTTCAGGCTTTGACACTCCTATCCAGTAGCAAGCAGTGGTTAAGACCTGTAGCCTGAGACAGTGCACAATTAAACTACCTTTACTGGGCTAGAAATACAAATGATTTGACTTGGTATGATAAGGGAGCTTCCTTCATTTTTAATTTTATTATGCTTACCTAAGGAAATAGATGTTTTTCAAAATTTATTCAAAGTTTTCACTCTGTGTGCACCAAATCTACATATTTACAGATTGGAGGATTGGCTAGGTAAAGCACCATTACAGATTGGAGGGGTAACATTATACCAATGCATGGCATCTTTGTTAATTCCAGGATTTCCCATACAAATTTTGTCTGACCTCAGTCTTTTAAAATAGCTCATTTTAAGAGGCCAGTAAAAAATAAGCATGTTACTAGCACTTTGCAGGTCTGTAGCCTTTTAACTGGGGTAACACCCCTGTTGGCATTCTTTCCCAATTCATTTGTCATATTCAAGGAGGGGGAAACTCAGGTTTTCATTTTCTTATAGTTTAATTTATGGATGCAGGATTTAAATACAGATGCAAAAACTATTAAGTAATAAATGTATGGAATGGAATACTTGAATTGAAGATGCTATCACAAGAGTAACCTGAACTCAACCTAATAATATGGGAAGAACAAAATGCAAATGGAACATCCAAGGAATTTGTTGTGTTTATGCTGATGGCAGGAAAACTTCAAAGTACTAGCACTGAAATCTTGGTACACATAGAATTGTGACAAATAGTAATGTCAGAAAATTGACATACTGATTGAAATTAACTATGTTAAACCCAAAATGTCTGATTTTATACAATTTAGCATATTGTACATACAAATTAGGAACATAGATAGATGGCAATATTTGTCAAAAACTTTCCTCAGGATATACAAAAGAGACTGAGTATGATGTTATGACAGACCATACTGAAAACCTTCAAGCATCCAATGGATTCCAGATTTTTTTTGCTCATACAGTAAGAAAAATAAGTTCTTCCCCCTGCCAACACATAGATTTAAATGTGATATATTTGTTCTTAAATGGTAAGTAAATAAATAAAATGGAAGTTGGAACACTTTAATCATTTTTATAGGATGGATGATATCACAAAGACATGTTCCCTCCCCAAATACATGTTTTCACTGCAAGTAAAAGAGAGTCTTGGCTATTAGGCACTATAGAAATTAAATAATAGTGTTGCCTCAGATCAAAGTCTGAGCATTTAATATGACAATGTTGATACTTGGGGTTGGATTTAGAACTTTATTTTTGATTTGGGGAAGATGAGCTCAAGGGTGGTTAATCACTTCTGACATAACATAACAGACCCATGGGAAGGCCTATGATTGTTCAAATAACATTGCATTTGAATGCCACACTGAAATATGGGTTGGTTGCCAAACTTCAACAAACCCTAGCCTCTCCTTGAGCTTATATATTCCCTATTCCCCACTCTTGCCCCCACATGGCTGGGAGGAGGAGTCTGGAAACTCCCTCTTTGGATTAATCATGGCTTGCTATTCTGTCTGAATCCATGATGTTAATGGTAACTATATGTTCAATTCAGACAAGCCAGCTTCATAACAATGTTATGAAGTTGATTCTTTGAAGATAGTTGTAGTCATGCTATTGGACTATAGTTAAGCAAAAGCTTCTGAATTTCTTCTCAAAATCAACCCAGGGCAAGTGAAACACGTGAATGAAACTGGTCTCCCCAGAATTTCACATCTCACTAAATCAGCCTTCTCCCAACCTGCTGTCTTCTTCAAACAGAATACTTCTGCTCAGCTTAAGTTTCCAATGTAGCAGGAGATGTGTTTGGTGCCTGGGAGTCAAGTTGAGTAATTAATAATGAATAAGCTTATGTTGTCATGGATGTATTTTTTCCCTCTTGCAAGTAACCCACAGTGGCTCATATAGGCCACTTCATTTTACCTTCACAACAACCTAGATTCAGCTCAGAATCAGTGACTGGCCCAGTGGGCATCATGGGTCCCAGTCCAGCTCACTAATCACTACTCTGTACTGTCAAAGCAAATGTTCAATGCTTCTTCTTCCAGCGGTCTCTAAAGCTGCAATCCTGTGCAAGTTTAGACAGACACAAGGCTTATAACTCCCTGCATAGCTCATCCTCTTTTCTCCCCTGGTACTGAACCAAGCATGCTGGTGGATACAACTGGTAGAGACTGATTCCTCCTTGTTTACTCACCCAGGTCTTGGCTATGCATGCCCGATTGGCCTCCTCATGGATGAGGGAGGTCTTGTTTTGTCCTATCTAGGCATTTAAAAGCAGCATCCAGAAATCTGAGGGCAGGTTGGTAAGGCAACCACCAAACCTGCAGATACGAGGAGGCACAGTGCATCTCATAGCTGGCTGTAACTCCAGCTCTCTCCCAATGCCATATTCTCCTCTGCTCATCACTGCACTGGGTCTCCCCACTTGGCACCACGTTCTTCCTCTAGAGTCTAAGACATAAACACACATAAACACAGGCCCTATCAAGAACCAAGACGAACAGCCAAACCAAGCAAGATGTTTGGGTGTCCCCTTGCCCTTGTATTACTCCCACCCTGAATTAGTTTCTCCCAAAGGGGCAATCACTTTAATGCCCCTCTTTTGTACCAACCACAGGAGGGCTGGGTCTTTATGGCCTCTTCCAGAGCTAGTCCAGGCACAGAGGAGGCCATAGCCTAGCCCAATCCAGCTGCAGCACTTCTGTTAACACTCTGTTGCAAACTGTTACAATCAAGTAAATGGAAACACACTTACAAAAACAAAACTAAAAACAGAAGGGTGTTCCTGCTGGTAAGTACTTTCAGCTTAGGCAAAGGGCTAGTCCAGCAGTCAACCCCAATCAGCTGTTCTGTGGCACAGATGCACCTTCTTTTTCAGATGGTTTACCTTCTTGAAGGGAAGTAACAAATAGTCAGCATAAATGGATCCTCCACATCCTTTTGACTGATGAAAAAAGACATAATATTGAAAGGATATACACTTGTCTCCAGTGCTTTGTGAATTTTATAGTGCTTTCAATATTTGAAGGGGTGGCATATAGATACTACTTTCAAACAGATAGTTATTTGGATATTTGGTCTGCTCATTAAAGTTTACGTATGCTTGCTAGAAAGTTGTATGGATTTCATCTATATTAACTTGTATGAATATATACAAATGTGTGTGCATATACTTTAAAAAAGTATTTTTATTTTAAGTTCATGGGTTCCTGTGGGCACTGCCCTCTAGAACATCAGACATTTTCAAATTACCAAATGAAAATTAGCATGATCTACACTGGAATAATTTTTGGAGAATTTTCTGTAAAATCCACATTGCCATCTGCAGTTCTCTTTTCCCTTCGCATATTTTTAAAGTCCACGTATCAGGCATTCTTAGCAGCTGGAGAAGTTGCTTGCCTCACTTCTACATTGTGGATGGGAAACTATTGTGAAATAAAGCAATTTCCAAAAGAAAATGCAAAAAGTTTTAACATAGCCAGGCATTAAATCTCTTTCTTATTGTGTCCCCCTCACCCGACCTCTTTCCCTTCTTTGGCTGTACTGCTCAACCATAGTCAAGCAGTGTTGGTAGACCGGACCATGTATATCGCAGGACAGCTAGGCATGGATCCCTCAAACGGGCAACTTGTGCTTGGAGGAGCAAAGGAACAAGCTAAACAGGTGAAACATGACTTATTCTCCTAGTGCATCTGAGGCCAATTTTCATGTCGCATGCATGAACTGTTAACATGGGGTGCAGCTCCTCTTTCAGCCTGATAGCTGAATTTCCTTTTGGAGGAGCTTTGAAAGGGCCCATTCCAGTGGTGGGCGAGGGCTGCAGCAAGACTGAAAGTACCACAGATGCCAGCATATTTTAGCTTAAAGCTCTCCTTGCCAATAAGCCTAAGGATAAGCATTGCAAGCTTTTACAATGAGAATAAAAATGGCTCAAAATCTGGGAAACCACCAGAAGATCAGTGGTTGGGAGAAAGGGTCCCTCTGGGAACTCAAGGGAGCTAAATTGAGACCCAAGAAGGCTGGATCTGGTCTGAATGGCTGAGTTTGCATATCCCTGTTTTAAGGATGTGCCTGGAAGGCTTGAAATGACTCCACACTGAATGTATGGGTTGGATCCATCTACATGACAGCCAATTAGCCGCAAAGTTAATGGGGGATTCTTGCAGATCTGGGTGCCCTTCACAGGTAGATGCTAGGGGCAAGGGCACATACTCTTTCAGGACAATGTCTGCATTCCCAATTCTGGGTTACTTTGCTAAGCAGAAGAACTGGGAACTCCCATGTGGATGTGCCCATCGGACACAACAGAAATAGTAGTTGTGCCATTATCATGCATTCCTAGGCTTAGGTCTCAATCCAGAGAAAGTTAGTCACACTGTCTGTTGAACTTAATGGTGCTTAAATGGGTATCTTTGGACCAGCCATTTGGTGCTTGAACATTTTCTTCAATTTAGGTTTATTTCATCATAAATAGCTGATTTTTGTTATGCTATGTGATATGTTTACATAGCATTGTACAAGCTTGCATACTTGCTTCTTTGCTTTGAGTCCAAGGAGCTCGGTGGGAAACCCAAATAAATAACTAGAACTCATTTATATGTTTATCATTAGGCCCTTCAAAATATTGGGGAAATTCTGAAAGCTGCTGACTGTAACCAAGATAATGGTGAGTAAATGTACACTAAAGCAAATGACAAAGCATTTTTTCTTTTGTGAGAAAGAACTGCCAAATATCTGCAGCTTTGGAACCAAGACCGTTCCCCTTTTTTGATGTTTACAGTTTATCTTTTTTTCCTTTTCTTTTTTCAGGTTCTACCAGTTTTTGGTAGAGGTACATTAAGTTCATAAAACCTCTGTTTGATACAAGCATGTTTTCAGACCTCCATTCTGTGGACCTAGGATTTTGAAGGTTTCCCATGTTCTCCTTCTTAAAGTGTTACTTCCATTTTTAGGCTCTTTTGAACTAATTCCCTGATTCTGGCAAGCTGACTCATCGGGAGCAACTGCTCAGCTCTACATTGTATGAGCTGTACAGAAATAAACAAGATTCTTATACCTGGGAAATGGAAGTCGAAACCATACATCTTGCGAAACACAAGCAAAACCTGAGACTTCTGTTCTTTTTATAGTTACCATTCCCTCTCTTTTGTCTTTGTTCACTTATACCCTGCAGCAGGCTATTCCAGCTTTGAATGTAGGCAGTGTAGTGGACTTACTAAAACAGTGGTGTTCTTGGATGCACTAGACATGAGTTGATGGGATGCAAGAAGTCTACAGTGACTGGGAACTGGGGTCTGGGATATCCCAGGAACGTTTTGGAGCATACTTCACTGAGATGGAAGCTTAGGGCACTCTTGGGTTTATGAGCTAAGTTCCAGAGTAGTGCTGGCTGTGGGCAGGAAAAATCAGGAGGTTTTCATGGAGTGTTGTTGTACTTGCTGAGTCAGTGGGTTATTACACAGGAGGAGTTTAGGGATAATAAACATGAGACTCATTAAGGTTTCCTGTGCAGTATTGGAAAGCAGGAAGGTTTACCCCAAACAGAAGCACATTTTACTATTATATTACTTTACCTTTTGGGAGGGGGGTAAACTGTTCTGGGAGCCTTGTATGACTGTTGAACAGTATATAAAGGCAATAAATCAATAATTAATTAAAGCAAAGATAGACAATCTGGTACTTTGAACTACACCTCCTATTAGCCCCAACCAGCTGGACAGGGATTAAGGGTGTTGTCCAGAATTTATAGAAGGCAGCAGGTTTCCTATTTCTGCTTTAGGGAAATTAGAAGTTGATGCAACCAGCCCTACAACCACAGGTTGCTTCCAAGTTTTTCACCTTCACACAATAAGAAATAAAATTAATTCTTGTCTTACAGTACAATCTTTGCAGGTTTACTCAGTGAATGAGCAAACTGAAGCCCAGTTGTACAGATGAGGGCAGACTGAAACATCATCATTACATTTTTACAGCTTGTTCATCTGGAACTTAATTTATAAAAGTGCTTTCTAACTTCTAGTGGTAAAGACTACCGTGCTGATGGTTGACATGAACGATTTTGATGATATTAATGAAGTCTACAAGCAATGTAAGTACTCCTAGCACTGCATAAAACTTTTATACTACCCAAGATACAAATGAAGCTAAGCAAGAATTGATTGTAAGTATGATAATGATAGTTAGGCTAGTGAAAGTTAAATATTGGAAACAGAATTGGGTTTTGCAAAGGCATGAATGGTAGAATGAAATATGGAACATAGTAATTAATGATAAACTGATGACAGAAATAAAAATTAAAAGAGGGTTCATGAAAGCAAATAAATATAATGAAATCTGGGAAGATTTTGTAAAAGCAGTACTGATAGAAGGCAAAGGCTGTAAACCCAGTCAAGATTATATGAACTTCTGGAGGGGATATGGAAATATTATTATTATTATTATTATTATTATTATTATTATTATAGCATTTCTATGCTGCCCCTTGCCGAAACCTCGGGGCGGCTTACAACATGATAAAATACATTGAAATACAATAGTACGTAATAAATTACCATTAAATATAAAAATACAAAGAATACATTGATTTACAAAAATTAAATTAAAATTATCAGTATAAAATAAAAATATAGGAGGAGAAAGAGAAGGAAGAAGAAGTTGCCCTGGCCAGATCATATGTTTTAACAATTGAAATGATGTTTAAATAAAAAGGTCTTTACCTGGCGCCAAAAAACCAGTAACGACGGTGCCAGGCGGACCTCTTTGGGGAGTGAATTCCATAGGTTGGGTGCCACCGCAGAGAAAGCCCTCCTCCGGGTACTTACTCTCCTAATTTCTTTCATGGAGGGTTCCCGGAGAAGGGACTTCAATAATTGAAGTATATATATTATTGTTATAGTATGTGAATGGTGGTAGCATTGGTCTCTGGGTGGTGGGGACACTTTATCATTTACCTTTTATTATTGTGTTTTTGTTATATTATTGTTATGATGTATTGTATTTATGTTTTTTTGTCTTAAAAAAATTAAAATGGGTTAAAAAAAGAACATTTTTATACTACCGACTGCAGGGTTTGCCCTGTACAAAAGTGAAGTGAGGTGGTTTCCTCCAAGAGGTATAAGAAAGGGACGGGGAAGATCAGGATTGACAATGAATAATTGTGATGGATTGTTCTGCTTCAAAAGCCCATATTCTGAATTTGCTTTGCCCTAGGACTCTGGAGAGCCATGTTCAAATCACTACTTAGCCATTAATCTACTTGAGCAACCTCAGGCTCCCAGCCTAGCCTGTCTCGTAGGGTTATGAGGAGGTTTGGTTGAATCTGAAGGGTGCTTTTCCATACCTTCTGTTTACATAAGGCTGTTTTACAAGTCATTCGAGAGAATTGCATGAGAAAAGTTAAACTAAATCCAGTAATGGTTGTGCTAGAGTTTCACAGTTGGGAGAAAGAGTGCATCAGTATGTTGATTTATTTAAAAGATTGTTATACCTCTGTTCCTTTAACATTTTACAGCAGTATAGAACCCCATTGGGCTTTTATGAAAATGTTTGTGAATTATTATTTTGTCTTGTTTCCTTGGATCCAACCCATATAATAGTGTTTCCTAAACAATCCTACAGCATCCTGGGCACACAAACATAGATAGGGTTTTTCAATTAAAGCTTTATTTTCATAACTGGATGGCTAAATTCAAGTCTCCCAGATAAACTCCAAAATGTGATTTATTTTTTTACCCCAGCATCAGTTTGGCTGGGGCATATTGGAAGTTGTAGGTCTGTTTTCCTGTCTAAACATGCATAGGATTGTACCTTTACCTACAAAACACATTCTCCACCTGTATATTGTACCACAAGGTTTGTAACTTCCATCACCTGAAGTTTCTGAGCAGAACTAAAGCCTGCCTGGAAGCTTTATATTAAGAACATCTGAATTATGAGGCTTTATATTAAGAACATCTGAATTATGAAACCTGTAAATACCTTGATTTTGCTTAATATATTCATGGAATTATCTGTCATCTCCTCTTCATCTAGTTTTCAAGTGCAACTTTCCAGCCAGAGCGGCTTACCAGGTTGCTGCTCTTCCAAAAGTAAGTGCAAATTTTCTTTTCAGCAGATTGTACATGGACAGAGGGAAAAAACTGGAACCAGTGAAGCCAAATAGCCATGAAATATAAGGAGTGAAATGTATGATAATATTCCACATAAACTATAAGCATATTTAAGATTAGCACAGTAGCAATAATGTCATTGTTTTTCTGAACAGTTAATGTACTTGCATCAATTTAAGCTTTGCATAGAATCATCAGATTGTATCTTTTTCATTTCATTTGGCTGCAATTTACTAATTATGTGTACATTATTATTAATTTCTGTACCATCCTTTAGCTGAAGCTCTCACAACAATGAATAAATATAAGCATAATAGTAAAAATGAATGGCAATAAAAATACAGATACAATAAAACAAAACATCCAATATACAAAATATAAAACTGCTTAAACGACTAAAACATCAGTAAATACTAGATCTGTTGATACAGCTGATGTGTTCCATCTTGCTCCCTTAAATGCCTGGGAGTAGAGTACATCACTTGAGGTAAGCTATAGTTCCCCAAAAATACGTTATGATGTATCCCAGGCTCCTTGTTTTATAAATTCACCTCCTTATAGTACCAAAATGTATGGCTTAATCATTGCATTTTAAACACAGTGTTTAAAATTATAGATGTACAACTGTATTTCAACTGTTCATTAGTGTTGGAAGAGCAGCAGGCATGCCATAGTAAACTAAATTAGTCCAGAGTAGGTTGTGGATTTAGTTCCATAATGTCTGCCAAGATATTACATTGAAGAGGTGGAGATAAGAGATTGGAAATACCCACAATTAATATAGGGCCGTGTTTCCCTTAGCATCCTGATCTAGGCATTTGTTTTGAGCACATGAGGCTCCTGTGTATACAGAGTCCATCCCATTTTAATCAAGGCAGCTACTCGGATATATAGATGTCTTTTAAGTAGGCTGTGCTGCTATTGTTGTTTATTAAATGGATGCATCACCTCCTGTGCAAAAAAGGAGTCTCAATGAAATTTCCATGCACAAATAATAGAATTCAGTAATTGAGAGAAAACCCCCAAATCAATGAACCATAATCAGCAAAATAAAATACCATAAAAGCATAATCTAAAACAGTACAATCCAAAAAGAATTGTTCAGTCACATAACACAAAACTCTCTCCCTAGATCCTCTCTAGAATGAACACAGCAGTGGGGCCACAATTAATGTTCCAGTGCCCAGGGAAAAAGTGTCTTTGTAATGTGCCAGTAAAGGATCGTTGATGGTGGGAAAGCTTTAGGGAGACCAGTCCATAACCATGGGGCTACCACAGAAAAGGCCCATTCCTAAACTCCTGGAGGTACGTAGAGGGAAGAACCTCTGAAGCTGTTCTGAGAGATTGTCTCTCCAGACTGTCCTTAAGGGTAACCCAACATGCAACGTACTGTGTTACCAAAGCATAGACCACTGACACCAGGTTATCACCATCCAGGCAGGGTTGCAGCTGAAGCTGAGTGGTCACGGAAGCAACTTGAGCCTCCAAAGATAATGATGAAGCAGCCCAGAGTTGCATACCTGCTCCTTCAGGAGGTGGCCCTATCTTTCCAGTTGTGCTTCCCCCATCAGGACAGAGAAACCACCAACCACCAGGACCTCAGTCTTGCTTGGACTGAACTTCAGTTTCTTTGTGCACATAGCAATAATCAGGAACGCTGGAAGTTGAAGTCAAAAACTTCTGGAGGGGACCAGGTTGAGGAAGACAAACTAAGGTTCCTGACTCCAAACTGCATTACCAGTAGCAACAGGACCACCCCATCCTAAATTAAATTGTTAAAATGAAAAAACCTTGGGGTAATCAGTAAACTCTTGTGTGTTGAGACTGTCAGCTCTGCTCATTTCTGGTACGTGGAGCATGTTTCCAGACTCTGAATTAATTCTAACAGCTTTCCCCCACAAGGTGTGCCTGGTAGTTTGCAGGTACCTAACCTAACCATCCTTGAGGAGCTCTTCCATTTTTTGCAACCATTTCCACTGCTTTGAAAGAATGTGCAGCATTATCTGGAAATGGTAGCATTAAAATCTTTGTTTTCATGCAAGTCCAGTATACCACAGCATCACCTTGTGGTTGTATAATACACAGTCAAAGAATGAAAACCCCTTGGAAAAACAGAATCCAGAAGCAGAGGCCTCAGAAAGAAGGGGAGGGTTAAACTACTCAAGAAGAAAAGCCCTAAATCTGTTTTTTCACCAGGCTTTGGCTGATAGATATTGAGGTTCTGGTAAAAAGCAAAGTAACTGTTCAGCACTGAGTTTCTAATATGTTTGACATTTTTCTTACAGGGTGCACGTGTTGAGATTGAAGCTGTTGCCATCCAGGGACCTCTCCAAGTTGCCTCAGCAAACCTATAAGTCTAGTAATGCTAGGCATTTTTCCAGTTCAGTCTCACTTCTTTCTTACTTCTGCCCACTGGCTTCTCTCCAAAAAGAAGCCTATTTCAGAAATGAAAACGAGGACTTTTGGCAAGTGTTTGTGTGTTTCTGTGCACACACTCTCATGCTTGCTCACTCTTATCCCACCTTGTTGTTATAGTGGTAAAACAATGCAGGATTTGGTATGGGTATTGACCCTTGGGCCAATATATAAGTTTAATAAATAAAAAAATGTATGAGACTCATCACAGAACTGACAAGTTGCTTAGAACATCCTATTTTGCGGGAGACAGTGAATGAGACTGTGAACAAGTTAATAAAGAAAAATTTAATAAGCAGTTTCTATGATATTTAGGAATAAAGATAGCATTCTGTGTACCACACCAGCCAAAACTGCACCTTTAAAATAGATTACTACAGATAAATATTGATAAGTTAATAGGGTTGTCTATGCTAACACGATTTGATTTACTAAACAAAAATGCTGTTAGATTAAAACAATCTTGGGGATATAGTTTGTATTTCATGTTTTCAAGTAACCTTACTTGCCAGAAATAAATCTTTAATAAGACTCTTTTGCAGAATGTTAAATTATAAACTGGCTACATGAAATGTCATATGTGAGGTTTTTAATTTGCTTAGCATAAAAGTGTGTTTGGATTTTCAGTATGGAGAGCCAATGTGGTTTGAGTGTTGGACTGGGAGATCTGGTTTCTGGGCCCCACTCAGTGTTGGTGACTTTGAGCCATTCACAGACTCAGCCCAGCCTACCTAAGAGGGTTGTTGTGAGGACAGAATGAGGACTTTGTGAGCTGTCTTGGATACCATGCAAGAGTTAGGAAAGTGGTGTATAACTATAAAGTAATAACAGCAGATGTGAAACACAAAGCAACACACAACTATATAGGCTATTATGGTTGAGAAATATCGCCAAGGCTGCTTTCCAATGGCTCCTACAAAGATATCCCGGAAGCTGTAGGACAAAACAGATTTCCCTCTTTGCCTTTTGATAATATCAAGCACCCTCCAAGCCTCCCTGTGCAAGGGCTAAAAATCACCTCCTTGCTGTTCTGACAGTGGTAACAGGAATGAGCCCCAAAACTATTGCATTCTCTGCCCCCCCATCCGCATACATCTGAAACAGGAGGGAAAGTATGGCAGCCCTAAAGCTGGTGTTTTCCCTCCAGCTGCCCGCCACATACAGTGCACATATGAGAAGACTTTGGGATTTCTTCCGTCTCAGCTTCTCCTTCAGCAGCCTTCATAGGATTACCCACATCACACAGATGTTTCTTAAGTATTTTATTTTGATGTTACATTTTTATACACTTTGTGAAGAGGCATAAGAACCAACCATACCCTACACACCCTGAAAGAGAATCAAGGTTTCCTGGTTCAGATGCAAAATGGTTAAGATAAGCTTTGCTCAAATTTACTGGATGCATAGTTTAAAGAGTATGTAGAAACACATACTGAACATCTGACAGGCTTTTTTAAAACATGAACTTCTCTATACTGTTCATCTGTTGCACTTTATTTAGTCCTGATTTTAAAAGAAACCCTTGAAGGATTCACTTTCATATTTTCATTTAGTAAGTTTATAAAAGTAAATACAATAGAAGTTCCAGAAATGCATAAATATTTCAAACTAGAATCGTTAACTGATTGGTTGTAATTTCTACTACTTCAGGTACTAGAAACATGTTGTCATGAGTATTCTGACTTAATACAGTTAGAATTCTAAATACCCGTTATTTAATTCCTTTAAAGAATTCCTTCTATAACAGTGTTATCACCACATGACAATGGCAATCAAGTGCATCTTGCTATGGTGCCAGCCACTCATGAAGTATATCAGATATTTTTTTTCCAAGAAGCATTGCATCTTGTAATTTCAGAGTTCAATAATTTCATTTAGTTCCCACCCCACAAGTGTTTACCATTGCAATGACTATTTTCATTAGTTTCAGAAAAGGTGAATGGATAGGTTATATGAGCTTAATACTTCTGCTTCAATACACTGTATTTATACAGACAGGAATTGAACTAAGGCAATTGGACTTAAGCCTGCAAGATTTCAACTAGAACCATTTTTCCCTCTTTAGACCATGTAGATTCTCCATGTGCTCAGTGTTAGATCTAAAGTTACATGAATTTGCTTCTATAACTGAAATTGTTTTGTATAGCTTACCCTAGATTACCCTTGGTACATTAATTTTCTGGCATAGGAAAAAAATATTTTGTTAACACATAATTTCATTTAAATAGATGCTAACAGAAGGCACTCTCTGGCAGACATAAAAGTTTATCATTGCAATTTTTCTGTGGTGTCTTGGCAACATGACTTCCCAAAATAGAATTGCTAAAATGTTTTTTCCCTAGTGCTCTGCAGTTGTGGCAAGTCCATATGAGCTTTTATAAAACAAACCAACAAACCCTGATTTTCTTACATTGGAGTACATATGTTATTTGAGTGGTCTGTGATGGAATCCAGTCAGAAGGCATGAATCACTCTTCATTATTAGTAGGTTCTGCAATACAAAAACATTATTTAAAAAGTGGTAAAGACCTTTCAACCAACACATTTTAGGAATGGGTCTTCGAATGGTTCTTTATTGTATAAAATTAGCTACTTCTACAAATACATATGTCAGAAAAATGCTATGAGTGTGGGAAGCATAAAAATTATTTGGAAGAATGAGATTGGCTAAAAATTGTTATTCTACCTTAACCAGAGAAAGATGAATTAATGCTTAACAGATGAATCCTATCATCACAAGTGCAAAATAGAAGCCACTTTACAATTGTTTAACAGTAAACACAACTAGATTCAAAGCAGTCTATTCTAAACAGAAAGGAGTCTGAAATGAAAAGCATTCTGGTTTCTAAAGCCAGACCAAAAAAAATCCAAAGTTTCATCCAATCATATACACTTTTGGTTGACCTCTACACTGACACTATCCTATGCAAATTATCACTGTAGGTAAAAACTTTTAAGTCCACACCTATTAAAAATAAGCATTTGTTTTAACTGTACCAAACAGAAGATTCCCCTTTGTATGGGAAAAATATTTTAAAAGAAGAAATATTTTCTGTAGCACCTACAGACAGAGAACCAGTGTGGTGGTTAGAGTGCTGGACTGAGGACCTGGGTTCTGATCCCCACTTGGCCATGAAGCTCACTGGGTGACCTCGGGCAGGTCACTCCCTCTCCGGATAGAACGGAGCTATGTAAACTGCCTTGGGCTCCTCACAAGAGGAAAAGGGGCAGGATATCAATACAATACAATACAATACAAGAAGTGCGAATGAACAAATTTTGCCCCTTTTGGCACTTGATGGATGCTGTGGTTCCCAATTTTGGGGCACTCCTGTCATAGAGAAAATGCATCCTTGGACAATCATACACCGAAGTGAGAAGGGGGAGATCAGAACGTTTGTTTTTAATTCTGAAATGCAAAAGAAAGAACAAACCACCCAAAGAGCTTTGGCAGCAGGGTGGCACAGAAATAAAACAATAAATCGAAAGGAAAAGTACAAGGAAACAAAACCAGAAGCTAACTTCACATGCATATTTTTTTGCATGTAAAACCCCCTTGCTATTATGAAAACAGGAGTTCCAAATAATGAAACAGACTTTTTTTCCCTAAATGGCACAATATATTGCCTCCAGTATAGTTTTAATCCTAGATACCTGTTTCCAACATAGTATGGGGCCTTCCGTTTCACACAGAGGAAATCTCTACCATCAGGTACAAGTGCAAGAAATGAAAGAGCTGTAATTTTAGATCTGCCTTGAGTGACAAACACTTTTGCCCTCTTTTTACTCTGTCCTCTGTTTCTAAGCAGCCTGTACTTTGTTTTGTCCTCCAAATAGCCACATGCATGAGCTCAGGCCTGCCCATTACAGTCCTCGCAACCAAGAAGCAGAATAGAGCAAGGATGGAAATCCCAGGGCAACAGTAGTAATCTGATTACTACCAAAATAAATTTGGCAAACAGTAACAATAGAATTGAACAAGTTTTCCTCATTTTCCAAAAATATATACCTTTAAACCCATCATTTTTGGCTATTTTATCCCCTTGGCTCCTTGGGATAAGAGAGGGTCAAAGAAGAGACAATCGTGCTTTTACTTTAAAAGCAGATTTTAATAGCAACAGGGTGTTGCAGAAGTACAGAATACTAAAACCATCTTGCATGCACTACGACTGTCTTCTGCCCTGTTATTTCTCTTCAGATGTGCTCTGATACCAGAGAGGAGGAGAAAAATTCTTTGGAGAGGATGGTTAGAAGTAGGAGGACTCTGCACTAATATACCCCTTGTCCCTATTGAAGAGAGAGACTGCCCAGAGAGCTTCAACTATGGGTGGTATAGAAATGCAATGCAATTGATGTAATTAACATAAAATAATGTAATAATGGCATTTTAAAAAAGAGCATGTCTTTTATATGAGGTCAGGATAGACCCAGGTTCAGAAGGGCAAATCTTTCATGTCAGGTGAATCAGGCCCTTATACAAACCTAAACAGGTGCTCACCTAACAGAAAATCACCTTCAGAATGCTCTTTAAACATTTAAATAAGGAGGGAATTGCTAATGAAAGGTTATGAATAGCAATACAGCTGTTTGAGCTGCTAATATATTACCCTTTTACTTCTCCATCAACATACCTATCTCTGTTGCCACTGTAGCTTCTCCTGTTTCTTCTTCTTTTGTTTCAGAGCCCTCACTTACTATCTCAAGGTGCATCTCAGTTTCCATCTTTTCTCCTGTCTCACCTGGAATAGGAACCATAGTAATCAAGCCAGCAAACACTGAATGAGTATTTCATTGTCACTTCATCAATCATGTTTTCCTTCATAATGTCCTAAAGAAACAGATGAGCCACAGAAGGCATCCAGCAACTTTCACCTGATGTAGATGGATTTGTCAGGTCTTTGCTAGCCTGGCACCCTTTAGGTATGCTGGCCTACAGCTCCCATAATCCTATAGCATGCATGTGTTTTGTTGATTAGGAATGATGGGAATAGCAAGCTAACATCTGGAGAACCCCAAGTTGCCAGAAGCTGACAAGCATACCTAGTTTTGCTTTTGTTTGCAACCATCTTTGCCATTCAGGCTCTTAAATATGTACATACTTAAGAAAAGTTACTTGTGAAAGGTAGGGATTATATTACTAGAACCTACTGCTGGGGTTTTCTCTGTCTACATTCAGGGCTTCAGATATGTAGCTCCATGTCAACAGGGTTTCTGTTCACCTAAGAATAGGTCTGGATGCTACACAAAGCATTCTCTAAGTAAATACAGCTGCCTTTACTACATGATTTATTTGGCAGATATCCTGCTTTCTGTATCACAAAACTGGCACAGAAATCTATTCTTATGGGCAACAGTTAACATGCCCAAAAGCCATTCAGACCTAAGGGAAACGTCCATGTTTAGCAGCAATATACCAACAGTTACCAGGTGATCCTGTGGTCAAGCAGCATGGGGTTGCATGCACTTATTTTCAAATTTTCAATGTATTCTTTTATTAATTGGTAGAGACAAACTCTAAACAAAAATATGACACCAACAAACTGAATCAATTGTGCTACATTTTTGACTAACAGTTATATACAAACATATTGTTATTTGGACTGAACACATTGAAAACAAACATCACTGGTTGTTATGATGTCAGAATAAGTGATGGGCAGAACCATCAGAGGGGAGGGGAGGGGAATTCATATCCTTTCTGTTTTGTAAATTTGCCCCAAAGAGCTGCTTCCCCCACCCATAGTCTTGTCTAGTGTAAAATAATGAGGTGTGATTGGGAGAGTACCTGAAATAACTACAAGAAAACAAAGCAAGTAGCAATCGGTAACTTTGAGCTCATGCATTCAGAAGAGCCCTTAACTACTTTTGAGTATGAGCAGCTGATTCCAAGCCCATTCTTTGCAAATGCTATACTTAGCTTAAAACCATTGGATAAGAGGTTCTGCCTTCAGGTGAGTACGTTCCAAAATTTAAAAAAAAACCCATTAAACTCAGTGGAATGTGTGTACAGGTCAGAACCTGACCTTCTGAATCTGCAAGAACGTGTTCATTACCCTTAGGTAGCTCTTCCTCTTCAGCCACTAGCAGTTCTTTCACAATTTCTTCTACAAGATTCACACTTTCCTCCGCTCCAGGCTCAGGTGTCATTCTTGTAGAGGATTCAACAGATTCAGGCTTACTATCCTGTACAGTTTCTAGTAGCAGAATGCCAGGTACTTTGGTGACACCTTGAGGCTCACCAAATTCTGATGGTTCCACAGGCTGAGGCTTGCTGGCTTCTAGAAGGTCTGTAGACAAATGCTCCCTATTGATGAACTTCTCTTCTGATGCCACTGGGTGAGGCTCTGTGCCCTCAGGGTCTACTCTTTGACAGGTAGAAAGGGCACATTTTGTTATCCCTGGAATCAAAACATCTGCATCTTCTTCGCTTAATTTTGTTTCATGAGGCCCATGTTCCATTTCTTCCATTGCTGCAAGTTTGGTCTGATCAGGTATGATGTCATTTTCATTTGTGATAGGCAAGTCATCTGATTTAGCAATGTCGATACAAGCAATTGTTTTAAAAAGAGAGAGGGAAAGAACACAAGTTAGTTGAGGCGACAGGAAGCCTATTTGGACATGTTATGAACAAGCAGGAGACAATATGCCAGTCATTTCTACTTTTATTCAGCAACTTATGATTGACCCATTTATAGGTTTTCGACTGTGACATGCAAACCTAAATCAATAGATTAAGGGGCAGTTTATTCATCCCAGTGGTTAACCAAGCAACAAACCATAAATTAATTGCTCCGGGTTCACACATCACACTCAACATGCCATGGGTGCAGAAATGGTGGGTACTCAGGAGGCAAGTACTCTTTTCCCCTAATCCTTGACAGCTTATTGGTTGCTTAACCCATGGGCTGCTCATATCTGCAAACCAGGTTACTGTACTTTATGTTTTTCATTTTTCTGGAATACGAAACTTTCAAGGGACTTTTATTAGTCCACAAAAGGCTCTTTCTTAATAAAAGCTCTTGTGGGCTATATTAAGAGGCAGAAGCAAAATTTTAGCAAAATGATTTTACTTGTACTTTATGCATTTGATGTACCATATTTGTCTATCAGTTTCAATGCCCTGATCTATACAGTAGATCTGCAAATCTTAAGTTTATATTCCACTTTTACATACTGTTCTTCCATAAACATAACTTTATACTCATACCAGAGAACATCTGAATCATTCCTTGTAACATGCATTTCTTCAACACTCGAAAAACAGGGTTACCACTAAATGTACTAGCTGAAAAAGGATGTTTTACAAATCTTGCTGTCCAGCAGAAAAATTAGAAAGGGTCCAGAAGAGGGCAACAAAAATGACCCAGGGTTTGGAAACACTGCCCTAAGAGGAGAGATTGAGAGAACTGGGCATGTTCATCCTTGAGAAGACTGAGGGGAACATGGTGTCACTCTGTAAGTATCTCAAAGGCTACCACAAAGAGGAAGGTCAAAATCTCTTCTTGCTGATACCAGAGTGTAGGACACAGAATCAAGTTGAGACCACCAGGGTTCAAGCTAGATATCAGGAAAGGTTTCCTCACTGTCAGAGCAATACAACAGTGGGACCAGCTGCCTAGAGAGGTGGTGGGCTCTCCCACACTAAAGATATTCAAAAAGAAACTGGACAGCCATCTGAGTGGGATGGTGTAAACTGGTATCCTACAACACCAGGAGGTTGGACCTGATGGCCTTCATGGCCCCTTCCATCTCTACTATTCTATGAAATGCAGGATATGTACAGTGCAAAGAGTGATTCTTTAAAATGTTGAAGGCATATATGCCATATAATCATTCCATTTATTTCTGATCTTTAGGAAGACAATGTTATCATTTATATAAACAAATACCTTTGACATTCTGCCAAAAGGCAGCACAGGTAACTGAAGGGGACAGTACCTATTTGAAAGTGTGTGTTTTTTTATAACTGGATCTTCCCCAATATCAACAGACTTTGAACTTGTTTAATTTAACCTTATCTAATTTTTCAACATAGTACAATACACTCTCTTGGTTTAAAACTGATGTCCTTTGCAATTAATAACTTTTCTTTAATAAATCACATGCAACACATGCACTTTTATTCACTGATTCTTGCATTTAATGATCACAGCTATTTCACTAATTATGGGATGAAGTTTTCTGGGTTTTTTTTTTTTTTTAGCATGGAGAATGTTACAAGCAAGTGACAATTAGTATTTTATAGCATAAGAATAGAAATGTGGTAGTCAGTATGAACATGTTGCCTTCCCTGCCCACCCCAGCAAACATAAATGAGCTAAGGCAGGGACAGAATCCCACCCAAAATAGTCTTGACAAGTGCCTCCTTAAATCATCATATTAAATAACCCGCTGTATTTAAGCTGCAGCATATACCAGGCATGGGAATCAAACCTCCAATAACCCTACACCAAAGGGTTATTGTGGAGCTTTTTCTCCATCCAACAAACCATACCATCTGGACTTGGATGACATGATAAACTACACCTGAGTAGTGATTATGAAAATCACCTTTGGCATGTGCCACTTAAATATTCATGTGGTTTACTTTGAATGTATGAACCAGGTCACTGTAGTTACTATATAGTCACCATAGTTAGCAACCACTGACGGCCTTCTCCTCCATACATTTGCCCCTTTTAAAGGCATCCAAGTTGGCAAACATCACCCTATCTTGCAGGAGAACATTCTATATTTTATGCATGGGCTGTGTGAAGTACTGCAAGTGCTCTAATCGGTCCTGAAGATACCTATACTTCATTTGCAAAATCTCTTCTTTGAGTCAGTTGCAACC
>NW_025335438.1:535173-554934 GCF_004798865.1 Varanus komodoensis
TTTGTTCCTTTGTAACCGGTGCACTCATCTTGTACAATATTTTTATATCAAATTGAGACAAAAGCTTTTATTTTTTTGTCCATTAGTGTTTCCCATACAAAAATTTTCTAACACTGCAAGTGCTCTAATCGGTCCTGAAGTTACCTATACTTCATTTGCAAAATTTTATATTATATTTTATATTATTATGTTTTTATCTCAGTGTATTTTTTTATTTTTGTATTTAGTGGTAATTTATTATGTTCTATTGTATTTCAATGTATTTTATTGTGTTGTAAGCCGCCCCGAGGCTTCGGCAAGGGGCGGCATAGAAATGTTATAACAATAATAATAATAATAATAATAATAATAATCTTTTGTTCTTTCCTGAATCTTTCACCATTCAATTTTATTGGATGTCTTTCAACTTCTCCCTATCCATGGTCTTTCTTAACATAACTTTATATCTCTCTATCACACTGGCCATCGATTCCCCTTTTTTCTAACCTAAATCTTCCCAAATTTTTGTAGCCTTTGTGTTCTTTAAGAATTGCCAAATATAAATCCTCAAAAGCTGTCTTCATTAAGGTTTTGACATACATGCATCTATTTAAATCCCAGTTTGTCCAAAATGCCTAAAATGAAGGATACTTGCAGTTCCTTCCTTTTTATGCATAAAGTTTAATTACTCTTCTCTAGTATGTACTTTGTTGATCTTTCAAAGCTTAATTTTAAGCTGACTTGTAGCCTTGCTGTTCCCTCAATCTAGAAACCTAGAAACTAACTGGATGCCAGAGGATTGCCTGCAGGATGTTCCATCATGAATTCATGAAAATGGATTTCCCTGCCCTTCCTTACCTTGGCAGTACAAAGCCCCCCACCCACCCCTGCAAGGTTTGAGAATTGGATCTTCATGAATGGACTGGATTCCAGTATGGGGAGATCAATCTGACCAGCTTTCTAGAAGAAGGAGGTGTACCAACTAGTAATAGTAAATACAAATTATACCAGTAAAAACAACCCAATATCCGCATAGTACGTTCCTGGCTTGCAGTCACAGATTGCTATGGGCCATCTCTTGCTGAGCTAGATGAAAGCTGGCCTTCCCTTACAGTTGCCAAGCTGAGAACCGGGTAAACAAAAAAGTGTTTCCTTTTATATGCCTGCATTAGCTCTACACTGCTGAATCTGATGGAAGACTCTAGAGGGCCAGTGTAAATCGCCTACTGATCTCTCCCCCCTGCATCAAGTACTTAAATAAGCTTTCCCAACAGTTTCACACAGTGTTAATATAAGGGGCAGAATACAGAACTTTATGGAGCTCCATTAAAAGCCACCAAAGATAATGTCTTTTCTCAGCAGAGGCCATCCACCATACCAACCAAAACAGCAGTAGAAATGGATACGTGCCTGGTGGAAAATAGTTCAAGGAAACAGCAACAGAGCTGCAACCAAGGACAGTCACCATTTTAAGATTAGTAAGGGTACAATCCTAGGCATGTTTAAACAAAGTCCTACAGCTCCCTGCCTTCCTCAGCCAGAGGCACAGGGCTGTGTCCTAAGAGTGTAGCATTCAGTAAAGGTTATTTCACATTTGAGTGCCCTGTGGAATTTTGCTCATTTCTAAACCAAGTTATGAACTTTTACATATTGTACAAAAATGAAAATATCTGATCAATGACTCTGGAAAACCATACTTTAACCTTATTTTTCTCATCTTAATGTCTACATTCGTCTAAAAACATGAATGTAGACATAACTTTCTTGTGTTTAAAGTTGCAAATGTCTTTAAATTTCACAGGGAAAATTGGCCCATGTTTGCAGTTGTACCGATAAAGATTATAAAAAATTGTAATTATATAAATAATGTTTGTATAATATAACCATATATAAATATTTAGAGTAAGGAGATGAAAAACTGCTAACATGACATTATTCACAAGCTACAACAGGTAAAAAACAGCACAACTCTAACTGGTTACTCAGAAATAACCCTACAGGGCTTGTTGAGATTAACTCTCAGGAAGGTTTGCAAAGGATTTATATCCTCAGCAGTTTCCTGGATCTAAGCATAATTAGTTGATATGCAAGATAACAATTTTGATGCAAGTATCATTTTAACCCAGAGTTTAATGTTCTTACAGCCAGTTCAATGTATCAATTTGTTTATATCATTTAGCAGAAATACAAGCTAAATGGAAGGAGTTGCAGAATATTGATATGGAAAAATACAAGAGAAACTTAATATATCTGAAAAGAGAATTTGTTTTAATTTAATAAAAGAGAAAATACCCATTAATGCCAAGCTGACTTATGACCAGGCATATACAATGGTTAATTATTAGGACCAATAAATAAAGCGGGAGGGGGAATTTACGCCTCATGATGAAACTGCATGATTTCAGAATGGCAGCTTTATCAATAAAACAAGCTGTAACGTATAACGATGGGTGCCTGGTTTGCTTTCCTCTATCAGGCAGAAAGTGTTTAAAGCTGCGGCTGGAAGGGGTGATGAAAGGAAAAAAATAAGCCTGTGCACTTGTCAAAAAGTAATAACCTGCTGTCCTGTAACAAGGGGTATTCGGGAGTGTAATTTAGTACAGCGAGGTACGAGGCAGGTTAGGGCTCCTGGCTCTTTAAGGAGCTGTACAGAACTAAAGGAATTTCATCAACTGCAGCTCATCGATAGTGCACCACCTCTTAAAAATTCTCGCTCTTTTCCTTAAAAAAAAAAAAAAAGTACGTAAGAAGCCTCATCTTCCTGTTCAGGCTCTTAAAGAACAAAATCCGCTCTTGCTCCCCACCCCAGTGGATTTAGTTCTTTTAACGCGGTGTTTCTCTTGTTACAGGATGCGTGTGGGAATAAAAGTCTCCCGTGCCCGTCTCATTCCCTTTTCCTTCCTCCACTTTCGCCAGAATAAAAAGCAACAGCAAGCGCACCGGGGCGCCACTCACCGCACGTCTGCAGTCCATTGGCGTCCGGGGACTTCGGGGTCGGCCGACTGCAGTCCTTGACCTGGGTCTGAGCGCTGCTCGAGCACCCCATGGTGCGCCAGGAACAGGCCAACTCCTTGCTCCAGAGGCCGAGGATGGAGAAACCCGGGAGCACGGCCCAGGGCGTCGTCTCCGCCGCCGCGGACACGCACTAGGGTGGAGAGGCGAAGGGAATGCGGACAGGTGTCCCGTCTGCAGGAGCAAAGCGCGCGCGCCACCCCCCACGGAGCTGCGCGTGCCGAAGAACTCGCCTCTCATAGGCTCGCACGGGCAAGTGTTTATCGCTCGAGTTCGGTTGCCATAAGAACGGCGCCGCCAGCCCCTCTCGTGCGCGCTTTCGCCTAACTTTTGGCATTCTTCGGGCGCGTACGGCGCAGGCGCGGCAGTGGCGGGACAAGTGCCGCACAGATCCCTGGGGGGGCAAACAAGGCGAGGGCTGAGCCCGGCACCCCCGGGGGTGTACGTGATGCTGCAGCGCGGCCGATCTGAGATCCTTTGCTGCCCAAGGGCGAGCAGCAAAGCTATCCCCTGCTCCTCTTCTCGCTCACGGGGCGTTGCTACCCAAGACAAGTAAGGTTAGTGGGGCACCAGAGGCAGAAAATGCCACACGCGCGTCTTCCTCTCTCCCTGGCAGTACCAGTAGAGCTGTAGTAAATCAAATAACTAGTGTACCACTCACTGTTCATCGTCTGAGGCAGCCGCCTTACTCTGCCTAGACAAGCTCAGCAGCCAAGGCTGATCACATCATTAGGTAGATTTCAGGCTGCGGATGGCTAGGGGCGGTGCTAGGTACCCAAGATTCGAGGCTCAGGCCCACAGAAGCAACCCCCAAATTTGCATATGCTAATCTACATAAGCTCCCAAGTCTCTTTATGTGTCTTTAAGGGGCCCTATCTCCTAAAGATGCCCCATTTGTAAAAAAGAGAGTATGGATGTGGAAAAGAGGGCATTTAGCTTTGCAAAACAACAACAACAAAAACACTTAGGTAAAAAGATGTAAGGAGGCAAACAGCAGATGATGCACATGTGGCAAAAGGCCAGCTAATCCAGGGGACTGGGATGGAACAGAGCTCCTCTGGGCATGCGTATTTCAGTAAGTGCCCATGGACCACAGGGTCAGGAGCCCCTGTGCTCCCACCATTTCAGGACCACAAGTGAAAGATTCAGGACTCCAGCCTTGTCTTCAATCCAAAAATAAGTTGCACATTTTTCCATTCTGTTTATGTTGATTTAAACTTCATCAGTATATACCTGTGTCCTACTAAGTCCTGTTTAAACAATTTAACATGTTATGGCTTCCATGCAGAACCATTTTCAGAGATTTTTCATATGTTACAACAAAACCTATTCAAGTTCTGTTCTCATAAGATTGCCATCTCTTGCTGCACATTCCTGGCAGCATCTCTGGCACTGAGCTTTTCCATGTAACAATTCCAGCCCACATAATTAGCCTGTGCAGAATCTCAAAGGTCTTCTAGTTCAATCCGAGAGTTTTTTGTGAATTGAATCTGAGCCTTGGGCTGAAAGGTTTAAAGCAGTTGGGCAAAGGATTGACTATCAGTAAAAGAAAAAAAAATTAAACTATAAAAGCAAAATAAGTATCCACTGTACATTGTTCTGTGAGAATCTCAACTGTTCTGTCAGGTAAGAACATGTGATGCTGCTAGTAACTGTTTAATGTGGTCTGAAACAGCAGTGGCATTTGCTACATACCAGGATAGATGTGAAGTACTGAGGACACTGGCTGAAGGAGCCAAGTTTATGCAAAACTGGTAACACCAAATAAACTGCCATTTGAGGTGTGGCAAAATTTTTATATACAATCCAAACATAACTGATCAGAAAATACAGAACTCTACAAAATTAACAAAGTGTAAATCTCAAAAGTCTTAAATCCAACTGTAATCCAAAGTTATCAGAACAAATCATGGCAGAGAAATCTTATGTAGTATACTTGTTGAAAAAGGTAAATGCTATCATTGATAATCATCATGTTACCTAATGGGCCTTGATGAATCTGTGCTATTAGGCATGGAATGGTTTCTGAGAATGTGAAGATGTGAATCGACTTGTCTAACCCATCTGAGCAACAGCTGTACTAGACTAAGAAAGGATATTTATAGATAGCTCTTGATATAGCTCAGCTGAAACTTAGAAGCCACTTGGTTTTAGTGCCAGTTCCTATACGGATTGAAGCTTGTTCATACCACAGATTAAAGTTTAGCAGAATTATAATAGGAAGCACCTACATGAAAATTAGGCAGGATTGGAACCTGCCAAGGGTCAACATCACACCAGGAGTTTATTGACAAGGACCCCTTTTATCATTGCAACTATCTTGCTTACCTGCCTCTTGCTCTGCCCTAGACTGTAGTTGTGGTAAAAAGGAGGAGATGGAAGTTCTACTGCCTGCTTACTAACTCTATGTATATGAAGCAACCCCATGATGAGAAAAGATAAAGAACAATAGCAACTAGGGACGATGGTAAGGTAACTTTACTGAGGGAGGGAGCCATTAAGGGGTATCTTTCCCAAGGGCTCTTCAAACCTGAAGCCAATGCTGAGGGTAGGAATATAGAAATAACTACTTAGAAGTCTTTTTAATCGTAAAGTTCAGATAATACCAAAAGTAAATTGAAGTCAATCACACAGCATGAAGGCACATGAAATGGCAGTTTTACTGAAGCTAAGCAGGACTGGATCTGGTCAGAGACCTAAAGAAACCTTATTTACCCCATCTTAAGTTCTATGACTTAAGTAAAATCTCTCCCCCTCCTGTGTATAGTCAAACATCTTGTTGACAGTGGCTTGCAGAATTCTTTTGAGAAGGCCACAAGGAGAACAGTCCTCTCCTGTTTTCTTTTCTCCAGCATCAGTTTTTCAGACTAGACTGGAGTTTCTATTTAGATAGGATGGATAAAGGCTTAGGGGGCCCTTGGGCTAATATAGTGGACTATAAATTTAATAAATAAATACATGATAAAAACAATTAATAGAGCCATCCTCTATTAAAGCACTCTAAGCTAGTGGCCCTCACCATATCACTGGAGTCCCAAATTCCATAAATTGTGTACTTTGGCTTCTTGATCCTGAACTTAGAATTAATTGCATTTTATGACACTGAGCTGTAGAATTTGCTCAGTTTGTTTGGGTTTGTATGTTATGACAAGCAATGGCATACTTTTTTTTGTGCCTAGATATGCCTGACTGATGTTCAAGTGAATTCTATACTAGCATTGTTTCCATCTTCTTTGTGTGATCAGTGTAATCTGCAAACCCCAGTTCTGTGAATTCCCATGATCTCTGTGGACATGTAGCTCCTAAAAGTGAAAAGGCTTATTTTATCTGGTGCTGCTAGTGTAAAGGGCAATGGCCTTTGCATGGAACATGCTTATCAGGTCCAGGCAAATCAAAGCATCTCAGAAATATTGGTAAAATATTTCACCTTTTCTGCATAGTTACATTACCCATCCCTTGTGACTCTGTATGTTTTGGGGGTATGGTCTAACAATGAACTTCAGGATTTTCTCTGCTATTCTGCACACTTCATCCACCTTCCCCCACTGTGCAACATTTAACTATTATCTGATTGGATAACTGAATGACAAAATATGCCAATGCTGATTCAGCAAATGCCAATCGTCTTAGTATCTCGAATTCCTCATTGTGCTAGGTTTGGAACAATGAAGTATACTTGTTTTCCTCATAGTAAATGATTAGAAAAATGCATGAACAAGGGAAAACTGAATGGGCATGTTTGCACTTGCTTTAAATGTGATCATTTTAAAAACCTCAGTCTGCCACTTGTAATACCAGTAGAAAGAAATCTAATTAGTACAGCTGCCAGAATGGAATTCAAATAAAGCCCTCAAATTCATCTGACAGTGGAAAAATGTACACAGGCTTACTTTCTGCCTGTTTCTGTGGCATGCTGGCTAGGGAATGCTGGAAGTTACAGGACTTTTTTTCCTTCCTAACATGCATAGGAATACACCCTCAAAACTAAGAAGGTCCACATAGTTAAAACACAGGTGATCTAAATGAGCCTCAAGGCTCTAACTGCAGCATTATTGCACATGCCCTGCCCAACAAACACCAGACAAAGGTCTTCTTGCAGACTTGAAGAAACACACCTTATACTTCAGAATCCAGTACTGACACACAGCTCTTCCAATATCTAACCATAGTTAAAAGATTGTTTAACCCATGGAATTGGAAATATTTATTACTCCAAATTTTGAAATTTCAGAGCAGTTACGTTATTTCCTTCCATTTATTTTTTCCATTTTTATACTTGCCCAATAGCTGAGGCTCTCTAAAGGGAAGACTGTTATTGTCATTTCCCTCAGTTTCAGTATTTTGCACTTCTACAATCCATTGCTTGATTTCTAAACTGAAGTAGCAGGGCAAGTGAAGTCTCACTGGAAAGTAAATCTGCCTTCCAGACATGTGAGGATAAGTTAGAGGAACAGCAAGACACACCTCTCATTGTCACATTGATATGTAGTGATCAGGACATGATCAAGTGGTTGATTTTGGTCTCCAGTGCAATCTTCTTATACTTGTTATTTTTTCACTGCTGCTCAAGTCGTCTTCAAATTTTTTGGCTGCAGCCTCCCTTTGAATTGATGGCTTAGCCAAGGTATGCAAAATCTTTCACAATTTCATTTTTTCATTATCTTCTGTGAACAGGATTTTTGTTAACATTCAACTCCTGTCCTGCTTTTGCAGTTGCACGAGTTGTTTCACTGCATACAGACCGAATAGTCTATTTTCCATACTCTATCATTACAATAGCTTCTTGTGCATAATGCAGGCTACACATTAGCTCAATCAAGTGCTTTATAGACTATGCCAAAGCCTTTGTGTGAAATATGAGAAGCTATGGATGGTTCTGATGGAAATGGGTATGGCAAGCACTTGAAATTCTTTGGTGTGTTCCAGTTTACATCTACAATATGATAAATTGGAGATAATTACAGAAAATTTATGATGCAAAGATAACCCCATGGTTTGAGAGGAAAATTATTTAGCTGCAATTTAAGCAACTGTAGTTTCACAGAGATACTCTGTACATGTTCAAAGGTATTTTGAACTTTAGATCATATTAGTATCCCCTTGCTCTGGTTCATATGCCTATTTTATTTTTGTATTTAAGGGTCAATGAAAGGGAAGACAGGCCATTTCACCAGTTCTTTTGACAGCCAGCTAAAAGGACACATTTTTTTCCTTGTCCCTCCCCATCCATATGCCTTATATGGCTTTTTGCATTGTAAACTTGTGGGAAATGACTATCCTGATTGTTTTAAGCTACTCTGGAATTCTTTCTGAGCAAGGAGTAAAATAAAACAAAGCGTTAAATACATAATCAATTTGAATACTGGTTTTTCAAAAAGTAATCCCCATTTAATTTAACAGAACACACACCCAGGAAAGTGTATGTTATAGTAAACATCGGAACCGTAAAAACGGGTTTGAGATTCTTCTCTCCCCGCCTCCATGAGTGAGGGAATTCGGTACGTGCAACGTTTCCTATGTAGTATCACCGCCTAAATCTGCTTTCTCACACGTCCAAAGATTCAGCCCGTAAGTCCTCCGTGCCTTGCTCCCTTTATGACTGATGGAAATGGGTAGGGTGGCCAGGTTAAAAGCGGTATATGTATAAGAAACTTTACTTCAGGCTTTGATTTGCATAGTACGATATATGCGGGGCTGAAGATGAATGAGAGGAGCAGCTTTCCCCTGCCTTATCCCTATAGTTTCAAGCGCTTTCTAAAAATTCCATTGGTTCTCTCTCGAAACGTTCCGCTGAGAGCCGGAAGTGTTATAATTTCAGTGAGACCAGTATTTGCCCACATTTTTCTATCTCTATGGTGCCTTCTTGAGGCACGGTAGACCCCAGCGCGTGCTCAAGGCCTACCAAGAAAATAATGGGGCTTCGGAGGGTCGGCAGAAAAACGGAAGCGCTCTTCTTCTCGCGATCGTAGGTGTTCGCGCGGGCTCAGCCGCGTGGTTAGGCGCGTTGCATTGTGGAGATTCCTTCCTTTCCTCGTTGCTCAGCCATCTTGGAGGTTTCTCCTGGTGAGTGGCTCTCGGGTTTTGGGGAGAGGCTGGCTAAACGGGTTGCATTAGCGGCGGGGCTGCTTGGGTGGCCACTTTCAGGGGCAGCGTTAACTCTCGCTTCTTTTGTGCAGGAAACGGCAGAGCCGACGTGAACCGGCGCGATGGTGGCCGCCAAGAAGACGGTGAGTGGGGGAGGTGGCCATTGCGAGCGGCGGGCGGAAGGGGTTCACGAGGCGGCGGGGGGACCGCCGGGGCTCGGCGGGAGAGACGAGAGCTTCAGGAGCGGCCTTAAGCAGTCTGCGAGGCCTGGTCAAGTTGGGCAGAGGGTCCCGAGTCTGGCTTGGGGAGCTCTGTCACAGGCGCATCGGCCCTGGCTTCTTTCTAATCTAGAAGAGAGTTGTCGTTTGCTAGAGCCTTTTTATAGATGCGTGCGAGGCGCATCTGATGATGTTAGTTTCTGGAGAGGTAGCCGTGTTAATCGATAGAACCAAAAAACCGCAAAGATTAAATGGAACCTTGAAAAGGAAGAAATTTATTCTGGCCCGTGCTTTTGTGGACTATGTCCTGCTGTAGCTTACATCATACTATAAGTTCTAATTGACAATTTGTTTATTTATATAAATAAATCAGATAGTTTCTACAGCCCCCCTCCCAGAACTGTCTGCATGACAATAGTTTAATATACCTCGCCTTGCACTCCACCCCACAAGTTGAATAGTAGAGAACTTACTGCAGCCATAAAGCTGTTGCTGGATCCTCAGTTTGGAACCTCAGTTTAACCATGAGATAAAATGCAGGATTGTTAACTCCCTTGCTTATTGACCTGTGAAGATGACATATGTTCTGCTATTGGCTTTCAACTGTCATGAGGGTCACACTTGTAAGGATAGTTAGTGGAAAGTTGAGCCGCTACTTCACAGGTTTTATTAATGCATATATTCAGGGTTAAGGTAAAAAGTCACAAAACGCATTGAAAGGGGTTTTTTTTTTTTTTTTGAAGAAAACATACAGGAAGAGAATGAAGGACATCAAATGTTTGGGAAATGAAGCTTACAGCTAAAGTAACATGTTATGTAAACCTGCTTGTAGAAGCTGTATGTGGCCTAAATAAATACTGGAGGACTAAACAAGGATGTGATGGTATTGAACACTTTGTGGGGGGCACAATCCTATTTGCTCCCCAAACTCTTACTATAAAAATAGGATGTGTGAGTTATGCTCAAATAACTCATTTTTTAGAGGCTTAAAAAATGCAAGTGTGCTTTCAGGTTGGGTGTATAATTACAGTCACACAATTTAAATATATATGAAATGATAAGAGCTTATACAATAATATTGAATATAACATGCATGGGCTAAATGTAGAAAGGACAGCTATTCAGAATACCATGATTTTGTTAAGTGCACAATAAATGCTGAAATAATTCTGAATTCTTTGTATTTTCTTACAGAAAAAGTCTTTGGAGTCTATAAACTCTAGGCTTCAGCTGGTTATGAAAAGTGGAAAATATGTATTGGGTTATAAGCAGACTCTGAAAATGATCCGGCAAGGCAAAGCCAAGTTAGTCATCCTTGCCAACAACTGTGCTGCGCTGAGGTAAGGATGCATCTACTGAAAATTTACTTCTGTGAATAAACTGGATTTGTTAAGTAAATGGTAGTCTTTTGCACCATTGACTAAACTTTACACTTAATGTACAGTCCTGCATACACCTATGTGGGAGACAGCCATATTGAACTAAGTGGCTGTGAACACACATTGGTTTGCATTTTTAATTTTGAAATGTCTTGCCATAATAATTAAAATGACTAACTCCTGATAGTTATGGCTTGGCAAGTTTGATTCTGAGGCATGTGATATATTATTGTCCACCACCATCACGAGGACCGGTGTTTATCGCCATTTGGCAAGAGAAAATCCTCAGCTGTCTCCTCTGATGTAGGACAGGGAACATAGCAGCAGTTGGCTGGATATTTAGCAGGCTTGGGGCATAATGAAGGTTATCCCTTCCTACTCACCTACTTCCAAGAAAGGAAGTTTATAACTGGCCGTTTATAACTGCTTTCACATGGGGTTAAATGGAAGACTGTGACCCATGACAATGTGATTCCAAGTACCAGAAGTACTGAAAATGGAGTCTAGTGCTTAGTTTTAGGGATAAGTCATGCGCCTCAGCCTCATAAGACACAGTGGTGTGGTTCATTATGTCAGGGCAACCCAGGGTGTGCTGCTAAATGCACATGTTGGTTCCTGGCTGGCTGCTCCTGTTGAACTATTTTTTGTGTAGAGTATCTCAGAGCTAGTGTGGTGTAATGGTTAAGAGTGTAAGACTGGGTCTCAGGCAACACATTCTAGTCCCTGCTTGGCCATGGAATCAGCTGGGTGACTTTGGGCCAGTCACAGACTCTCACAGGGTTATTCTGGAGGAGGAGAATGATGTAAGCCACTTTGAGTTTTTTATAAGAAAAAAGGGGGGGATATTAATTTGATTTTGGACACCTGTGTACAACTTCTGACTGCCCCCCTCCAGTTCTAAACAGGTAGACTGTTAAAGGTGTAAATCATGAAGGCCTCTTACTAATGGCAGTAGAAACTTGGTTTTAGTGTTCAAGGCAGAACACAAATTGCAAGTTTAATCTAGACTTAAGTCATGTGCAAAAGCAATGGGATTTAAAGGTGCAATCCTGTGTAAGTTTAGACTGTCTAGGGCATGCTAGGAGTTGTAGGCCTTTTTTCCTAACATAAATGTTAGGAAAAATGTTTTCCTAACATTTTTTCCCATAAATGTTAGGAAAAAACATAATAAAGTTGTGTCTTAAGTTAGCCATGACTGAGCATGTGTTGTTACTTTAATGTGTATTTAATTTGCAGGAAATCAGAAATTGAGTACTATGCTATGTTGGCCAAAACTGGTGTGCACCACTACAGTGGCAATAATATTGAATTGGGTACAGCTTGTGGAAAGTACTACAGAGTATGTACACTGGCTATCATTGATCCAGGTATGTATGTTTTGTTTAGAATCATATACCTGCAGTTCTTACATCTTTCCTGGCCAGTGTGGCCTATTATAGATTCATTGACATGCATTTATTATTGTCTGGGTTCTGCAAAAATCTAGAATTCACACTAACTTTTGGAGAAGTTCTCCACTTAACTGGTATTCTGATTTTATATAAATGTAACAAAGAACTTAGTTATCAAGAACTGGCCAGATTTTTGTAAAATGTATAAAGGTGGTAATACCTGGTGAATTTGGATAGTTCTAGAATGAGTAATCTGGTAATCATAGTCTGCATTTGCTTCCCCAGAACTTCGTTTCTTATCTTAAAATTTGGAGTTGCATTGTAAATCAATCTTGAGGCTATAAGGCTTCCCACTGAAGTAAATTTAAGACGTATGCAAAGATCATGATATTCAAATTATATTTTTAAGCTGTTCTAGCTTGAGTTTATAAAAGATTGCGAATACATTCTCGCTGTCCTGATATTTCAGTGATCAGGGCAGGCTAGACATTCGCTATATTATCACTGTGCAGTGTGTCTCCAGGGCAAGTTTGTCTCCCTAGTTCTGGTTTTTAACTGCAAGTAACATTCACAGATTTTAATTCTAGTACTGTTGGCTTATTTACGGTCAAGCATCTCAAATGTATGGAAATATCGAATCTAGAGCTAGTATATGCAAGTAATTATTAAAGGAAAAATGGTTGTTGTTCAGCAATTCTTTAACCAAATACTTCAGGCATCTTCACATGAAGAACTGATTGTGTAGTTTTCTCAAATTTTGTGCCCCTTGGATGTGTTGGGCTACAAGTCCCATAATTCCTAGCCATCAAGGCAAGACAAAGTTTTTTTAGTCCAAAGTTTTGATGCTAAAATGCGGTGTTTTTTCTTCCAACAGGTGATTCCGACATCATTAGAAGCATGCCAGAACAAAGTGAAAAGTAAACATGGCAGAACTTTAAATTTTGTGTAATAAAACTGGTTATAAATATTGTTGGCATTAGCTTTCATGAGTTAGATGCATTAAATGGCATGGAAAGTGGAGGAAACAAAGTTTACACGATCAAGCAAACAAATGAGAATATAGCCTAAAAGGCCCATTAATGCCAGAACATGCAGCTACAGATTGGGTCCTGCTATGGGATTCATCCACACTGGTTGTATACACATATTGTACATCTGAGATGGAGATGTCCTGTTACTTCCTGCATCTTTGTTTATAATGCTTGAAGTTTAGATGTTGTGGAATAATAGCATATATCACCACTAGTGTGAATCTGTTTACCAGAGGGCAGCTTCCTACCTTAGGGAGATTATTATATAAATGAAAAAGGAGAAGCAGGGTAAATGGAGCAAGGAGGCATGGGTAAAATGGGAGGAAATACAGTTCCATTGCATTAACCATGCTCTGGTTTAGTTACAGTAGAAAATAGGACTATGGCAAACAAACTGATGCAGAGCATCATCCTCCCCAGCAAGACAAGCACCCTTGTTAAAGTTCTCGAATTGCTTGTTTTACCTTGGCTGTTGAAAACTGACACAATTGCAGAGATTCTGTAATTCTTCCCAAAGGCTATCTTACAATGTTTAGATTGGAGAATACCAGGAGTTGGAAGGAAATGTTTTCTGTCTTAAAGGTACCACAAAGCTGTTTACACTCTTACAAGATCAGTGTCTTGTTTTATTTACTGAAAAAGCCAGTGGCCATGTTATATGTGCATGCACAATAGGCTTTTATCAACTAGATAGAAATACAGATATTCTGAGATTACAAGAGGTTATACAATTCTCAAGCCATTGCAGATTTTATATTGCAGTACCTTGAATTGGTCCTGGATGTCTAGGGATACTAGTAGACACATTCAAACACTAGAGACATTCAAAAAGAAACTGGACAGCCATCTAGTGGGATAGTGTAAACTGGTGTCCTGCAAGAGCAGGGGGTTGGACCTGATGGCCTTCATGGCCCCTTCAAACTTCACCCTTCTTTTGATTCTATGAAGTACATAGAGAACTTGGAACCTTGAAGCTGGGCTTTCCACAGTGCACCTTTCAGATGTACTGCTTCATTCTTGATGAGATGTGACCTCTTGAAATATGGGGATGTCTTATTTCAAAGCTGTAACAATGAGTGTGGTCATGCCTTGCTCAAAACTAGTATAGGCAAGGCTCCACAGAGAATACAACTTTCCTCTGGTGATTTAACAAAAAAGCTGGCAAACAGTATTAGCTCCGAGTTCTTTAACTGTATTATCTGGAATTGTGCCATGCTGATTCATTCCAAGCCAAGTTTTGGTTTTGCTAAACATGCCGATCAGTTGTGAATGTACAATTGATGTAGGCATGAATCCAACTGAAACTAATCAAGACTGTCTATAATCCAAACAGAAATAGACAAGTCAACCTATACACAGATTCAGAAGGAAACAAAGTGATATGCTTGGCTAGATGTGTCTTTGCTAGTTGTCAGACCCCTGATCCATAGTTCAAGCCTAACTGATGGCATAGCTATCATAGCACAGGATGACTGGAAATGAAAAGTTTTTTTTTTACAAATGCTCAGAGCTGGTTCTAAGTGTTACAAACAAGCTTGGTTTCTTCTACAGTTCAAGGGCAGGTTGCTTACCTGTAATTGGTTCTTCAGATGGGCGTTATGTAGCTGAGGAATTTTTGGCTGAAACCCCACCATTCTATCTTGGTACACATGTCCTTAGTGGGCTCCCATTTTCTCTTCAACTATCATTGTGATTGCCTCTAGAGAAACTTCTTTCTTTGGACATGACACGTTACAAAGATTTGTGTTGCAGGTTTTCATGATGACAAGCATTAACCTGTGCCATGATAAATCTTAATTCATAAATCCAGCCATCCTAGGATATAGTGTATTCTGGGATCCTGTAGACTTCTGAAATCCTTTGTTTTTACTTTTCTGTACATTTCCTTTTATAATCTATGGTTCTTAAAGGTAGTATAACCACATAAAAATGATTTTTTACAGATACAAAATGCTAACTTTTCCTTACTTTTGCAAAGTTGTTAGGGTTGTTTGAAGTTCAAAATATTGGGAAGGCATAAGTTTGGGAAAGGCTGGTTCACTTTCCCATTCATTTCAATAACAGTAACTTGAACCAAATTCAGCATACTTTTTGCATAAATGTATATCCCCTTTTTTCCTCCAAAGATGCTAAGATAGCATAAATGATTTTCTGCATTTTATTCTCACAACATCATGGTACAATAGGCTGAGAATAAGTGACTGGGTTAAAAATCAAAGCTGCTGTGATGACTTGAATGAGGACTCCAGAGACCTGAATTTAACAATCACTACACCCCAGTGGCTTTTACTCCGTAAAATGTTCTTTTAAAAAACTGAATTGAAACCAGCACAAGATTCACTCTATATTTTCTGAGCAGTATGTGGAATATTGAAGTGGCTCAGTTTAGCTTCAAACACTTCAGAAATACTCCAATCGGTTGTTGAGGTCAACAGCAAGCCTATTACCATAAAAAGTTTAAACACCAAAAGCTAGAAGGTTTTTATGCAGTAGGGATGTGTATGCTTGGTAGTGCATGCATATGATAGATTATTCATTCTGGAATCAGTAAATGCTTCTAGTTGGCAGCAGAAAAAGAGTATCTTGAGATGAACGTAGCTAAGAAACAGCAGATGCTGGGGGTGAAAATAAAATCACTGGACTTCTACTGTGTTTTTTCTTATAATTTGAAGTTGTCCACTTATGTTGATTTTTATTTTGGCACGAGCTGTTTTCCTATAGAATACTTGCCTGGTTTTTTGCCCCACTCACCCTGGAAAACAGCTTTATAGAGCATATCCAATTTCGCTATTATACTCTTGACTAAAAACAGCCTCTCAGGATTTTGAATGCTGTATTTCTAGCAGTAGAACTTAACATGTTACACCATTATGGACAATATCCAACATTATTTTCACACAAACTTAAACAGTAAAAGCAGAGCTCTGCCGACCCCTTCCATTGTACAGGCAGCTGTGCACACAAACACAACTGGTTGCATAAGCATTAGTTGGATTGTCTTGCAGTAGTTCAAAACCTAGTTCATGCTAGTGTAACAGCCTTTGTGCTATCAGAAAGACACTGATGGATATATGTATATCAAACATGCCTGCTATTTAGGAGAACAGGAAAAATGGGAGTGTTTAATCAAGCACTTGTAACACTAACCCCAAAGCATTTTTCCTTCAGAATCCATTTGCAGGGAGTAACTACTGAGTGCACAAAAGGTTAAGCACTCTCTGCAAATGCCCCCACCTCCATATATAATGTTACAGTTGAAGCACTGGAACACTAACACAGCAATTCTACACCATAGCTCTTTAGGCTTCTAAACCATTTTAAATGCTTTTTGTAGCACCATTTTATTATATTACATAGCTTATCTCAATTGAAAAAGATAGTATAACTTTACCAAACATCTTGCACTTTTATCAGCAGTCAATTAAAATGCAATATAATTGGTACTTGGTTGATGCACTGAAGGCATAATTTCTTCTTTCTCATGGCTGGATACTGGACCTTTGATACATAACTTTGATACATTATCTTTATGTATAACTATCCAGCACAATACATACTTTTGTTGACAACAATTCATTAATATCTCAATCGATTTTCCAAGTCTTCCATTCTTTTTGACATTTCTTCTAGTAATCATAAATTAAGGAAAACAACTCTTCAGTTCAATTTGTAATATTGCACAGGATTGTTTATGCAATAACATTTTACAAATAAGGTTGCAATGCAACTGCTGATAATTAGTGTTTCATATGGAATTTTTCATCCTTACCTGCAACAGAAGTGATGACCTGGCTCTGAGTTTGCCAAAGACATTGGGTGGGCCACTGAATGAAACAAGGAGAGGATTTTGGTCTAATCCAGTTAGGCTGCTCTTAACCAGTTCAGTGGTAGCTGTGGGAGTATTGCTATGATACTACAAATATATATCCAGGCATGTGCATATGACTGCGAGTGCTTGTGCTTCCAGACCCAATTATCACATTTCTATGCTGCTGAATAGCCAATCATCCTTAGAGGGTTGGCATTTATTTATTTACTAAATAAATTTATTTAGTATACAGTTCCTTTCAAGGGACTCAAGGTGGCCTATGTAATTCTCACAACAACCTTGTGAGATGGATTGGGCTGAAACAGTAACTCACCCCAGTAAGTTCCATAGCCGAGTAGGGACTAGAGCCCAAATCTCTTGTGTCCCAGTCCTTCACTCTTACACTATACCATTCACCTGGACTATATGCATATAATAAACCAATTTCTCATACTTGTCAAGGAAAACCCAAGAACTATTGCCCCATGGAATAATTTGGTCAGCCATTTGCAATGCCCTAAATCAGTGATACATCTAAAGGTATCTTCTTACTGGGATGTGTAATAGCTTTGCTGCAAAAGTGCTTTCCTGGTAGTAGTGGAGTTGTACCTACAGTGGAAAGCTAGGATAAATGAAAGTTGTACCAGGTCCTTCCTACTTGTGTCTGCAGCAGCTGACAGACTCTAGCTGTAATACTCATTGGGTTGGATCCAGACTTTTCTTCCTTCCATTGATAGAGAGCACTAGGATCCAGCAGAGACTTCCTGTTGGCAGAAGGGTGGGGTAATAATTATTGCAAATTACTTTTCACGTCTGCCACCATCACACACTGCCACTTTCATGCTGTTTTGAAGGGTCCCTCCACTTTCCAGAACAGTTTTTCAAGCAACTGCCCGGATAATGGACTGATGAAGATAGCTGCCCCACCCCTTCCTTCTGGGAAGTGCTGTGTGTAAATCTGAATTGTACCCATGGTGTTCTCTGGACTGCAACCGCATATTGGGTTGGTACCACACTGGAAATACTGATAACTTTGCAGGATTGGAACCACATTATATACTGTTACTCTGAATTTTATAATTGCAGCTAGGGGGAGCATGTGCTTCACATTTCTCACCACATAGAGCAACTATACCAATGCAACTTTTCAAAGCTCCATAATGGTAAGTGGTGCATTAGCATTATTGTACTAGCAGACCAAATACCTCTGTTCTGGTTGAAAAACAGGCCACTGCCATTCAAGTAAAAGACATGCCTCAAGAGCCAAATAATGGTATCTAGTGTTGCTCATTTTTCTGCCCAGTGGTGAACTCAGGTAATTATGAGCAGGATTGAGACCAGAACAGGAACATTAAGCTATTAGGTAAAGTATCAGAACGCTTAGGGGAAGTTCAACGTTTTCAGAGGCACAAAACTCTTTAACAAAAGGGATAAAATGGTTCCAAAACAGCCCACTGAAGAGTTATTCTCAGCTCAAGAAATCACGTGTGTACCAGTTTGAAAGCAAAACACTACCTAAATGTAGCATATTTCTATATGTATAGGAATTCCTCTAATAGCAGAAGCATATCAGTTTGAAAATGTAAAAGTTTAAAAAGGGTGTTTCCCAATAGGGTCAAACCTGCTTGGTGGTGTCCTTCCATCCATGCCATACTAGAGGAAGTGAACTGTTACAAGGAGTGGGGTGGGAATACAACCAACTGAAACTGTTTCAGATTCTATTAAATGATACTAGAATTGCAAGATTAGCCAGTAAAAAGCTTACAACTCCTTGCATACTGAAAGTTGTAGGCTGTTTTTTCTGACTAAGCTTGTATAGGATTGTACCCCAAGGCTATAATCTTATGCACAGCTACTGAAGGAGCAAGCCCTGAGCTTAACAGAACTGTTATTGAGTAGTCATGTGTAGGATTACACTGTTAATGTGATAAGTTATACATTCATATATTTAATTTATTATATCACACAAGAATTTATGAACTACAAATCAGTTTATCAAAAGGATATGTTGCTGTGTTAGTTTTCTAACTTCAGCATTTGCAAAATTCTGGAATGTAATAAGATTTTCACATTTGCATAGGTCTTTCTTATCTGCCGAAGGAGTTCCTGAAATGTTGGTGGGAGACAGAAAAATAGTAACAGATAAACTAGTAAATACAGATTCTTCCCAAGAACAACAAAACATCTATTCTGTTTTCAGGCCATCATCAAGGAAGTGGTCTGACAGAAGAGTTTTAGAAAGAAGTTCTGTGTATCAATATCATTTTAACTGCAAATTTATTCAACTTTAGCCTATAATTGAAAGTATAGAAAAAAAGTTATACATGTACCGATAGAAAGATCAATTGATTTATTGCTGCTCAATTGTGGATTTAACTGTGACAGCAAATTGGATTTTGATTTCAATTGCTCTATCTATTGCTGCTGGAGTTGGGAAGCTCCAGCTGCAGGTGAGGCAGTGACTGTCTTTAACCAGTGTCTGGCCAGTGTGATGGCCTGGATAAGGGCCAATAAATTGAGATTTAGTCCAGATAAGACTGAGGTCCTGTTGGTAGGTGGGTGGCTCAGTTTTCCATGTAAGTGATTTTTGCTTAATAAATACATTCCTAAATCTAGGATTCATCTACCACTACTGATTCCTTCTTTATGCCTAAGGTGTATCAGAAGGTAATAGTAGCAGCACTCACAGTTTTTCAGCAACTAACAGAGAAAGCTAGAATCACCACTTATTTGATACTACATCTATGGTAAATTGTATATATGCAGAATAGAAAGAGATTTACCTGAAGATACTGTTGATCGGGACTGTTTTTCTTCAAAAAGATATTTATGGTGCACTACAAAATTGGAACAGGAAAG